>NC_083285.1:24076854-24195944 GCF_963506605.1 Zootoca vivipara | reverse complement strand
GCAAACAATCTACCTTGCGTGAGATTGCACAGACAGCACTCAGTTTTCCCTCCTTAGAGGTTCCCAAGTATTGTAGGATATCTTCAAAAGGAAATTCTGCCCTTTGTTTGGGCTGCAAACACTGATTCTTTCAACCATCCCCTTGATAAACATGAATCTAACTGCTGAATCTTAGAATGTGTTCTAACTACCAAACTGATTTCTTTATCCCCCTTCATACCACCCCCTTGATTGTTTCCCGAAAGTCTTATGCATTTCTCCCCAGTGATGGGTTTACTGAAGTACTCATAACAGCACGTTGTATCCCACAGTCATAAATGAATGACATATTGCATCATATTGCTTGTTATTATCCTCTTGTTAGTACAGTATCTCCTTTCTTTAATGGGGAAAAAGATACTATAGGCTTGGATTTGTGTGTTAAGGAAATGCCACTTTTCAGGGCAGAGCCCTCCCATGGCAGCTTACAAAACAATTGGAGGAAGGAAACCTCCTTTGGATCCAACCATAGTATGGAAGATTACATATTCTGTAGAACCTTTTAATGTGATTATGTTGACAGTTTCATGTAGAAAGCACAAATGTTGCTGGACAACAGTGGCCATCAGCCCTGATCATTGATCATGTTGGCTGGGTGCTGATGGGACCTGCACTCCCAACAGCAGATGGATAGTCACAAGTTAGCCAGCCCTGCTTTATAGCTTCCGGTTTCTGGACTTTGTAACTGAGATGGTAAATCAAATCACTTTTGACACCACATAGTGATGCAGGGTTTAGCGTTTTGGATGCTTCTCGGAATTGGAATGAGGCGACCAACATGATAGAGCAGAAAGACCTTTGTGTCACATGCCCCTCATCAACTCAGCTCACATTTATGTCAGGAGGCTCCCAACTTTTCCATGCTGATTTGTACATAAGTGCATGGAGTAGACAGATCTACTGGTATTAGTGAATTCGTTTAATTAACTGGGGATTGATCCAGCATAGCCCGAAAACAGGTCTGTGTCTGACACACCGTACAAAAGCCTTCCTTCCATTGGAGGATCAAAGACCTTCTGATAGGAATTGTGGCTGCATTTCACAAAGCATTCAGTTGCAAGTATTTCTCAATCTGTGACCTTCCTGAGTCACTGTTCAGCAGAAACCAGCTTTTCTTCAGAAAAGGACAACACACTCAACCTCCTTCAGTCTGTAGCGGGCCAGAAAAGTTGGATAGGTAATGGTCCATTATATTTCACATTTTCATACAATATCATCATAATCATTTTCATATTTGGAAGCATTTAGTGTTCTTTAATAATGTGAAGCAGTTAATATTCCTTATGTTAATTTTAGAATAGGTTTTGAGGTAGCATGTCCAGATAAATTAATCATTTTTCTCTCTGGACTAGTATCGTGGGTTCAATAGTTTATGCGTGAGCTGTGGATCTGAGGAAAGTCAGAAGCACTTGGTAGACTTCAAAGCTCAGCTCAGCTTAAGAGAGTTGTTTTGAGTTTTTGTTTTTAAGGAGTTGACTGTTCCAGTAAGACCAAGTTTGCAGTAATGACTCTCTCTCTCCTGGAATGCATATACTTTTAATCAGATCATGTCCAGGATATTTTGGTGGGGTTTTATTTTTACCCACTTAAGAGTTATTCATGTCTATAAGTTGATGATTGCAATGTATTTTGTAATTCATGCTTGGCACATATACTAAATGCATATAAATCACATCAACAGCCCAAATGTTATTTTTATTAAAACAAACAAACAAACATAGAAACAGGAAAATGTAATATTTTATATGTCCAGCAGATGCACAGCAGGATCTGAGCAGAGTTAAGGGAGTCAACATGTCCTGGTCTGGAAGGATTACAACATCAAACATCCACGGACAAATCAAAAGGCTCAGGCTATTATTTTGTGTAGGTCATTAAGTGTTCTGGCTTCTGAAGAGTTACACTAATCTAATTATATTAAGCCTGTCAGTTTTACAATAAATATTAGAAACAAATTGTGTACCTTACAGAGCAATGGCCAGTGAGGGTCTGTGCAGGCTGATTGGGAAGATGGTGAATATTCTTTTACCCAGTTGTATGATATTCAGCTACCTGGAAAACCAGAATCCATGCATTATAAATCAACCAAGGTTTGTCATACTCCTAAACTGTGTTTGCCAGAATGGCCAAAACTGTTGAATTAGAGTTACAGGTAGGTAGCCGTGTTGGTCTGAGTCGAAGCAAAATAAAAAAATTCCTTCAGTAGCACCTTAAAGACCAACTAAGTTTATATTTTGGTATGAGCTTTCGTGTGCATGCACACTTCTTCAGATAGAATTAGAAATATGAATTAGAAATATGTTGCACCATTTACAGTATTTATTTTTGTGAGTTGACTTTGCAGGGTTTGGTGAATTTTGGTAGAGCAGACAGGTTCTCTGGTTGCTGTGACACATATCCAGGTTGGCAAATCAACACATCAGGAGTTGAGTTTTTACCTGGTGCCAAAAAGATGTCAGTGAAGGGTGTGAAACAGATCTCCCTGGGAGCCACAACTGAAAAGCCCATCTCCTCCAAGCCTCCATCAGAGGAGGAACCTGGAGAAGGCCTCAGTTGATGATATAAGGGTCCAGGCAAGTCTATATCAGAAGAGGCGTTCCTGAAGATATTCACCCTATTCATACCCCATTCACTCCAATGGATTAGTCTGCACTGCATTTCATTAAACCCCAAAATCAGATGCCTTAGGCAGCAGCCAGCCTCACTTCTACTTAAGAGTATGGATAGCACTGCAATACATCCTAGAAAGCCTTCAAAGAGTGGACAACCCATTATCTCAACACCTCTTGGATGTTCAGCACAGCAACAAACCCTTAAAAACTGAAGATCAGCACACATGCAAATTGCATAACTGCCAATTCCTCTTGTTTTATTGCAATTTTCACGGTCTTTATAACGCCGAGCAACTCAGCCATGTACAGATGAGCTCAGAGATGAAAATACACCACCTAAGAACAGTGTGACTCAGTGTTTAATAGGTATGGACTCGGTTTAATTACACACAGCCTTCGTAAGCAAGGCTATGTTTATTTAAATGGGGAAGTGACTTGCCAGGTTGCTCAGCTGATAGGTATGAATGCAGAAATCCAGAACCGTAAGTCAAGTTACTTTTAGCACCTCATTTCCATAGCTGTACTTTGGGGGGGGGGGATCACTGATGATTCTCAAGCCCCTAGGGGCCAAAACTGATGCCTTGCAGGAGATAAGAGATCAGAGTTCCCAACATGTGTTCATTTTTATTAAAGCATGGGAGGGCGCTCTGATTTTTGAGCTTTCAGGGGGATTTAGATTGGGAAATGGCACGGGGAAGGGTTAAGCATCCAAATCAGTCTCCACAGTGTCTTTAAAATTGTTGTGAAGCAGAAGCGGAAGCGGAGAACTGATCATGGATCTTTTATGTAACGAATATTTTGACCCTTAATTTCAAGAATCTGTATGGTGCTATTGGCTGTGGAATGCAGGTTTAAGACTGAGCTTTTGTGGAATCATACTTAAACATTCACCATTGTTTTATGTGCAGTTAATCATACATAGAAGCCTAGATTTTATGTGCTGCTGGGGTTCAACAAACATCTAATAACTTTACTATGCATCCATTTTCAAGATGTATTTAACCAGTTTCTTAATTCAACCGGGGTCTGGGGGCGTCAATGTTACTCTGTCCACAGTAGAAAAGGTCACATTAACCATCGTTTTTCCTGTGGACTCCTGATTCCCACATTACAACCTTAAAGGCTATTAAAAAAAATTATATCCAAAGATATTTCAGGGCAAGACAAATGAAGTGTGTGTTTTATGCCATCTCTACTTCAAAGTGACTGCTGGATGCCTAGTTCACATGGGGAAAGCCCGTTGTATCAGAAAGATACTGTATGGGAAAAAACTTGCTCAGTTGCTGCAATGAAACTTGTGCGACCTACCATTTTTGGCCAAATTGCCTTTTTTCCCATTCAATAGCTGTTATAAATGCTACCAGACATTACATCAGATCTTTCCGCAGAGAGAGAGAGAGAAAAATAAACAAATAAAAGGACAACCATTGCTAACAATTTTAAACATTTACTTGTGAACTTTAACAGCAGCAGCAACCCTCTTATATTTAACAGATTTCTGTACAGGTGCTTTGTTCTGAAGCACCCATACATTGGCTTTTTGGCCAATTTGAAATGCCAGGGAATTCTCACCCACTGTCTTTGCCTGAAGCAGCAGGAGGGGATCTAAAGTAACACATGTGCGCGCATTGGTACAATGTGCTCTTGCAGTCTGCAACAGGAAATGAACAGTCTAAATATGGGGTCCTGCCTTAAGATCCCATTTCTGCTTTACAATGTATACAGTGAATTTTTTTCATTGTGTAACAGTTAGGGCCAGAGGTGCCAGCTTGCAAGGGCGATTGTGGGGGTCCGATGTTGTGCACGTGAGTATCTTGCTTCCCTCCCTAATCAGGCCAGAAGCTTCCTGGGCTTTGGGTAGGAGGTGCCAAGGGAACTATAAGGGGAGTAGCCTAGACCACACACTACTGCTTGCAGTCCCTACTCTCATGACCTTTCACACCAAAGCAGCAGCCTCAGGAGATGGAGAGATGTCCCTAGCAACTGTCAGGACACAGTTTAGATGCAGGGCACCATCATAAGCTGTCACACAGAGAGACTGGCTGGCAAGAGGGGGGGGGAGGGTGACTCATCTACTCCATGGTTTCCTTCTTTGCAATTCCTCCTTGTGTCAATAAGAAAATAGGTGCTGTCAGATTGCTATAAGGACCAGCACTCATGAGGCCTGTTGATTTTGGAGCCACCCTGGTAATCAAAGCAAGCTTATCTGCCTCTTGCTCTCCTTTTGCCTTCCTGCCCCCACTGAGGCTTGTGGCACAGTAGATTTCCATTAACTGCACTTTTTGTATGGGCAGATAAATGGAGGAGAGGCAGCACACCCAAAAAGTCACTCGCCAGTCTGGCGAATTCTTTGCACAGAATCTGCTACACACATAAAAGCCCCCTGTCTGCAAGAGTTTCCCCATTAATTTCAGTGGTGTGGACAATTTTGTGAGAGACCCAGAAAGCTTTTCCTTTCGCCAAAACAAATGCGGAAGTGCTACTTGAGCACACATAAAGCTTTACAACTGCATCATATGATGTCCATTATCAATAAAAATGTAAGAGCAGGCTGGGCCACCCCAGTGCTTCATCTAGTCTTGCAAATCAGTTCTCCAAAGGCCTCTGGGATTTAAGCACAAGAGCATTCTTCCGTCCTGTGACAACTGGTATTCAGAGGCATTGCTGCCTCCAACTGCAGAAGGCAGAGCACAGCTATCTTTTGTTTGTTTGTGCATTTTTACAACTAATATATACACACCATACAATATTCATAATTATCTCTTAACCTCGGACTTCCCAGTCCATCTCTCCATGGCATTCTAGGTAGTCTTTTGTCGGCTGCATAATCTATTATTCCACCCATTTTAATCTCAAATCTTCTTTTATTTAATGTTATCTGCTGCTAGTATGTTCATTCCTACTTGTAGGTTAAACTATTACACCCTCTGTACTAGGTAAAGGTAAAGGGACCCACATCGCCACCCGCATCCCTCTGAGATATTCTTAAAAACACATCCAATCATCTCTTACCCATAACTCATCTTTATTTCTTAGTTTTGTGGTCTTAGTTACTAATTCTGCATATTACCGGTATATCAATTTATTCTGCCATATTTCTTTCATGAGTATCTCTCTTTCTTTCCATTTCCCCCTCCCCACATATACCACTCTAGCTGCAGCGGTCGCATTTAAAAAGAGAAGTGAGTGCCTTTTTCGGGACATAGAATCATAGATAGAATCATAAAATCATAGAGTTGGAAGAGACCACAAGGGCCACCCAGTCCAACCCCCTGCCAAGCAGGAAACACCATCAAAGCATTCTTGACATATGCCTGTCAAGCCTCTGCTTAAAGACCTCCAAAGAAGGAGACTCCACCACACTCCTTGGTAGCAAATTCCACTGCCGAACAGCTCTTACTGTCAGGAAGTTCTTCCTAATGTTTAGGTGGAATCTTCTTTCTTGTAGTTTGAATCCATTGCTCTGTGTCCGTTTCTGAAGCAGCAGAAAACAACCTTTCTTCCTCCTCTATATGACCTTCTTTTATATATTTGAACATGGCTATCATATCACCCCTTAACCTTCTCTTCTCCAGGCTAAACATACCCAGCTCCCTAAGCCATTCCTCATAAGGCATTGTTTCCAGGCCTTTGACCATTTTGGTTGCCCTCTTCTGGACACGTTCCAGCTTGTCAGTATCCTTCTTGAACTGTGGTGCCCAGAACTGGACACAGCACTCCAGGTGAGGTCTGACACAGTGGTACCATTACTTCCCTTGATCTAGATGCTATACTCCTATTGATGCAGCCCAGAATTGCATTGGCTTTTTTAGCTGCTGCATCACACTGTTGACTCATGTCAAGTTTGTGGTCTACCAAGACTCCTAGATCCTTTTCACATGTACTGCTCTCAACCCAGGTGTCTCCCATCCTGTATTTGTGCCTTTCATTTTTTTTTGCCCAAGTGTAGTACTTTACATTGCTTTACATCATCACTTGTTATCCCTAACAGAAATGCCTCAGCTCTTTTGGGAGATGTGATCTTGAGAATCTTTTTTTAATTCTGAATGAATCATCGCTCAGTATTCGCTAGCATATTTACACGGCCACCACATGTGGATCAGGGTTCCCTCTACCTCTGCCGTCTACCTAAAGCACAGCTATCTTGGCTAGCAGCCATTGACAACTTGTCTAATCCATGAACTTGTCTAATCTTCCTTTAAAGTCATCCAGGTTGGTGGCCATCAAAGTTTAACTATGTTTAACTATGTGTTGCATGAAGAAGCACTTCCTTTTGTACTCATCTGTCTTCTAGGTTGATTCTATCTTGGCTTATTGCCCAGAAATAAGTCCTGTTATCCCACAAAACTGCTATTCAAATCCTATACATTGCTAATTTTAGATACATTTGTCATTCCTTCTTGACAAATACATTATATAACTCATGAGTACTTTTTTAAAACTATCGTTTCTATCTCTTCTCTTTCTGTACTACTATATATAGGAAACAAGTATCCTGGCAGGCTTAAAATTAATCTTTAAAGAGGATCAAACAAAAGGGGGGGAAATAAAGGATTAAACAAAAAAATATTTTTCATTATTATTATTATTAGGCACTACTTTAGGGCTATTTTCTTGTTCATCTTCTGCAGATTTCTCAAATGAATTTGACATGTATATAGACCCAAAGCACACACATTCATCATATTTTATATTTAGGTTTATGACTCGGATTAGTGTTGGGATTTATGGTTGGACAGGCTTACCAGAACTTCAGATGCTTGTTCTCTTCGATTGATATTTTGAAGAAAGATGTGGGACACAAACACTTGTTTTATACTAGAACCGTTCCATCTCAAACTGCATGTTTAGGTGGGTCAAGGCTTGTTTCGCAAAAAGGATGGGTGTTGGTATTTTTTTTTATCATCCTCCTTCCCATGCTCAGAAAAACCTTGGGGAAAAAATAAAAATAATAAAGGTTTCCATTAATTGAATGTTTCATTGTTTTAGGGTTAGACAAACTGGAAAGCTGGTAGTCAAATTTGTCCCATAGCTCACCTGTGAAAGCACTTGTGGCAGTGAAAGCAAACTGAGATTCAGCTATCCTGCAAGTGGAAGGAGAAACGTATTGACAAATCAGTATCATCTAGCTACATGCAGCCTGGCAGTAGCAGCTTTTGCCAACCTGGTACCCTCCAAATGTTAAGGACTATTTACATGCTGGAGATGATGGGAGTCGTAGTAAAAAATAGACTCTGCTTTACCCTAAATCGGCCAGTGGGTCAATAAGGTCCCTCCACCAGTCTGTGATTCCGGGGGGGGGGGTGCATTCCTGGTAAGGCCTTATAGTAATTTCACACATCTATAACCAATCTAGGGATGCGGGTGGCACTGTGGGTTAAACCACAGAGCCTAGGGCTTGCTGATCAGAAGGTCGGCAGTTCGAATCCCCGCAATGGGGTGAGCTCCCGTTGCTCGGTCCCAGCTCCTGCCAACCTAGCAGTTCGAAAGCACGTCAAAGTGCAAGTAGATAAATAGGTACCGCTCCTGCTGGAAGGTAAATGCCGTTTCCGTGTGCTGCTCTGGTTCGCCAGAAGCGGCTTTGTCATGCTGGCCACACAACCTGGAAGCTGTACGCCAGCTCCCTCGGCCAATAACGCGAGATGAGCGCCGTAACCCCAGAGTCGGTCATGACTGGACCTAATGGTCAGGGGCCCCTTTACCTTTACTTTACAACCAATCTATTTACTCGTTGGCTATTTGCTGCTTGCTAATTTGATTACATTACATTAATTTGACCATTTCACTTATCAATAAAGGAGGTTGGTAAGGCGGGAATGGGGGTGGGGTGGTGGAGAAAAACTATTGTTATTTCCCAGAGGCTTTGACTCTGGTTTCCCATTCATTTCCTGAAATGTGAAGAACGCCTTTGCTTGCTGTTAATGGATTACTGGTGGGATTCTGCTGAAAAGGCATTTTCTGCCTACGCTGTGTTGCCACATAGATCATTAGGACTCCTGAGCATCATTCTTTCAATTATTCATTGCTGAAGCCTGTATTACTAAGGACCTGATTCAGCAAGGTCCTCAAGTACATCTATAAGTCTAACTACGTGAATAGTTATGGGCTGAGACACCCCGCTTTATACCATACATATGGGGAGTGCATCTTCCATTTCATTCTGCCGATTCGCCAATGTGTGAGGCGAAGTTCCTGCATTATTGCCACCACTGCACATAAATTCAAAGCCTTTTAACCACTGCCATAATTTGTTTATATTATCCTGTTTTACTAAAGCATTTATCTATAAACAGTAGCTGTAGTATACTAGTCTTGTACAAAACCAGTCAGACACCCTTTTTTACATTGTACTCACACACTATAAAGATATCAGATGAATACTATGCTTCAGTTGTTTACCAATTCTTCTGCTAAACAATACTCAAAAGTATAACATTATTTGATTACTGAGTTCACTTGATCATATTAGATCATTTATTTTAGCATTCTACAAAGATCTCTTTTAAACACACTTTACTGATAAAGATAATTTCCACTTTAATTGATCTTACTGGATCACATTGTTCACTGAAATGTTTACACATGCTGGATATGTTGAGACTGCACATTATTGCATTATTGGAGTTATGTGAGTAGGAACATTATTTTACCCTGCCTGCTTTACATAGCTAATTTCAATTTGCTATTTTAGAACATTCATAAATAAGGATTTATTTACTTTTAATGCAACACTCAGGGAAAATAAACTTAATCTCCAAATATCTATAACCCCCTGCCCACCCACACAAAAAAATTAAATATCCAAAGCATCAGGTCTGTACTTGCTAAACCTTTCAGTCACCCTTAATGCCAGGTTACTAACTTGCTTGACTTACGTCCAAACTAGATGTGAGGATAGGCCTACATTTCTGTTCTCAAACTTTTGCATCTAGCAACTATGGTGGGGTGATCAGAATTGGGAACATGGTGTATGTAAAATGGGGAGGGGGGGTCGACTGAAAGCCCCTGCTCCATCCTCAGTCAACCTATGTGTGTTCAGAAAAAAACATTTGACTAGACCTGACTAGAACTACAGGTTCAACATCTTGCAGAGGAAAATAAGGATGCACATCTTTGGGGGCTGCATCCTCACGGGAGCCAGGTGACCAGTGCTATTTTTCTAGAAAAAGAGGTGCCAGATCTCACCATGAGCGCTTCCCTTGTTCTCTTCTAATGGCAATGGCGCCCACCTGAGAGGTGCCAGATCTGAGTTCCGGCTGAAAAACAAGCCCTGGAGGTGACTTGCACGAGAGCATGGCCCTCCAAAATGGGTGACTTTTGGGAGCACACACTCTCAGGAGCTGAAACAAGACATCCCAAGATCCAATCAGAAGCCAGGGTGCTTTCTGCAACTCTGATGTCCCGTTTAAAGTGGGACCGTTGACGGTTATGCAATTGTTTACGACACACAGCTAGCTTGGCCTCTCTTTCTGTCTGGATGTGGGGATGCAATGGTGCCTCATATTCTCTTACCATCTCCTAGATCCCCCCCCCCGTAATTTCAAAAGATGTGCCTATGTGCCTTACCACAGACTATTAGGGGAACCGCCAACAGTACTCCTGGCGCAGTTAACCCTCTCCTGTTCAAACTCCCAATCTTATAACAATACTCAAATGTATCTCAAACACCTTGGCTCCTGAACAAATTGGATCCCGAACGATCGAAACCCAGAAGTGAGTGTTTCGGCTTTCGAACGATTTTTGGAAGCCAAACGTCTGCTGCGGCTTCCAATTGGCTGCAAGAGTTTCCTGCAGCGAATAAGAAGCATTTTGGAACATTTTGGAAGTCAAACGAACTTCCAGAACAGATTCCGTTCGACTTCCAAGGTACAACATCTGTATTAGTTTTGGAATGTGAGAGTCTTATGGAAACTAATCAGAAAAAGTCATTTGTTCATATAGAGTTTAGTCCTCTCTATGACTGAAATCTGAAGGCCAGTAGCCTTGGGAATTGCACAAATCACAACCGGTGGGGACTCAAAGAGCATTCCATTCTTGATGGCCAATTCCTAGTTTTAGAATCTGACCAATACATATAAACCACTGGAGGCCAAAGAGATTCTAATGAGACAGAGGGTGGAAATAAATGCCCACATCATTTACAGCACAATCCTACAGATTATATCTACTCTGACATAATTCCCATTGAGTTCAGCTGCACTTATATCCAAGTAGGCTATTCTATAGGATTGCATTCTTGAAACTATAACAAATTTAGTTGTGCTATTTAGCAGTCAGAATAGACATTGCTTTAAAAAAAAGATTATCCCAGGTCTGACAATTGCAACACATACCGTATTTACATACCATCAACTTATGCACATAGGTTTAGTTGTACCCCCCCCCTCCCACCAGGAAAATAAGCTACCATATACTGTATACTGCACAAATTATTTCTCAAATTATTTCATGGTTCTATACTTTATACTGTGTATTTTTAAAAAATACAGATGAAAAAGCAGAGGGCAGCACAGACTGATTAAAAACAAATTAGTTCCTTTACTTTGAGGTTTTCTTCCTTCCTGAGGAACAAGATAAGGGAGAAGGTTTGTGTGAAAGATATGGGGAGAGTGTATAACACATAACTGCATTGTATGAATATGTGTGGGTTGGTGATAAGCAATAATGCTAACAGTCGCAGCAAGGGTGATTATATGGAAATCTGAGCTGAAAGAGGAAATGACAATATAAATAAAATAGTGTGCATTTTTCTTTTAGAAGGAGCAGCAAATATTGAACTCTAAGGATGCAATCCTAACCCCGCTTACCTGGGAGTAAGCCTCATTGAATTAAGTAGGATTTACTTCTGAGTAGATACGGGTAGGCTTCTTTGCTAAGTTCCTACATCTGGCTATTTTCTAATGTTACAGTTTTGAGCAACTCTACTACACTTACCCCAGATGACCCATGCCACCATGTGAGGTATGTAAACTCACACATTTTTGCTGAAAATGCTGGAACCAAATAACAAAGCCCAATTCACTGATAAATCACCAGTAATTTACCATTGTAGTTTTATGAATGTATTGAATTTGTATCCCACCCATGCTCCTGAAGGCACCCAGAGCAACAAACACATCCACATTTCTTTTTAAAAAATGTTTCACTATTTATAATGACTAACTGTTGCATTTGCCGCTTTTTGTAAGCAGATCAAGGATTTATGATATATTTATATGGACTTTTCCAGCTGATCTTCGCTGCAGTTATCCTAAATCTCATCTCATCAAAACATGGCATACAACTTACTCTCTAGGCATCTGAACACAGAGGGCAACTGATGAAGGCTGTCCAGTCAGACAGCCTTCATCAGTTGCCCTCTGTGTTCAGATGCCTAGAGAACTCTTAGGAAAAAAATCAGCTACAATGTTGATATTGCTGAAAGTCAGTCAGAACACCTCGGATGACTTGAAATGGTAAAAATGAAGTACATTATACCCCAAGGGAGAGAGAGAGAGGTAGAAGACCCCTCTCCTTCCATCTCTTTGGGAGAAATGTATGGCATAAGAAAATTCAAACCCATGCCTGTGGGGACAAGGTGCAGCAGCACAATCACTGCTTCTCTCACCAGTCCATGGAGAATGGGCATTGTAGTGTCATGGAGAATGGGCATTGTAGTTTCATATATATATAGTGCAAAAATAGCAACCAAACATCCAGCATGTGTGTAAACCACCACTGACCACCAATTGTGGTCCTGATGTATACATGACAGCCATATATATATAGCGTTAACCCCTCTGCTGGGCTGAGCAGGCATAGGATAAAGAGATCGCTACACCAGCCTAGTCACAATGTGTCTGCACCCCCCACCATGAAATGGTGTATAAGAACGAAGGAGCCCCACTGTGGCAGACTAACAACCACAATTTCTCCAAATCATGCATATCTTTTATCATATCTCTATCATGTCACCATACAGTCATTGTTTAAAAAAATAAACTACGGTAAATATTGCACCCTTTCCTCATGTGGGAGTTGTTCCAGTCCCACCAACATTTTGGTGGTTCTGCCCATATTTTTAAATGCCACTGAGCATGAATTTCCATTCCTTTAGGTCAGGGGTGGCCAACTTCCAAGAGACTGTGATCTACTCACAGTTAAAAACTGGCAGTGATCTACCCCCTTTTGGGGGGTTCAGGTCGAGGTTGTTGAGCTTTTTTAGGAAGGAAAGCCCTGTTTTGGGGGCTTCAGGGCAAAGATGTAAAGGTTTTTTTTAGGGGAGCCAAAGTTGCTGAGCTTCTTTGGGGGGAGCCAGTGATCTACCAGTGATCTACCACAGACGTCCAGTGATCTACTGTAGATCATGATCTACCTGTTGGACATGCCTGCTTTAGGTCAATGGAGATTTGCAAACATTAACTATATATGTTATGATAATAACACAGAAGCAGAAGCTGTGCTGTTGTTATGACTTTTGGCATTCTTATTTGCATGGTGTTAAAGACTTAGAAGTATATTTACTGTAACCGTCTAGCTACACATTGGTGTGTTTTCTTTTCAGAAGCACACAAACACTGCACATTTTCCTCCTTTCAAAAATAATTTGAATGAATGTATTTGCTGAACATGTGCCGAATCCTGCTAAAACCTACAATAGAGCCAAAAGGTTAACTGCAAGCTGGCAAATCTTTGGCATCGGTGTAATCATTTTTTTTATTATTATTTCATAAAAAGTTATACACCGCTTGATTGTAAAAATAAATAAATAAATCTCAAAGCGGTTTACAAAAGATAAAACAGTAAAATCAAGGAACAAAAATACAAACCTACTTTAAAGCATACGAATGTTAGGTAAAGGTAAAGGGACCCCTGACCATTAGGTCCAGTCATGACCGACTCTGGGGTTGCACACTCATCTCGCATTATTGGCTGAGGGAGCCGGCGTATAGTTTCCAGGTCATGTGGCCAGCATGACAAAGCCGCTTCTGGCAAACCAGAGCAGCACATGGAAACGCCGTTTACCTTCCCGCTGTAGCGGTTCCTATTTATCTACTTGCACTTTGACGTGCTTTCGAACTGCTAGGTTGGCAGGAGCTGGGACCAAGCAACGGGAGCTCACCCCGTCACAGGGATTCGAACTGCCGACCTTCTGATCAGCAAGCCCTAGGCTCAGTGGTTTAACCACAGTGCCACATTAAAATTAACCCCAGCTTTCCAAATGTCTGGATGGGTTTGTTTAAACAGGAATGATTTTAGCAGGAGCTGAAAATAGGAGCGCAATGAAAGTGGCTACTTGACTTCAATAGGCACTGCCATACGAAACTATTGAGTTCTTACAGGTATTATGTGCTACAAGTATTCTGTGGCACCTGTACTATTGCCAATTCCATCAACTGAAGTGGCTGAATGGGCACCTGTGGGGTAGAGCATTCTCGTATTAAGACAGCTTAATAGGTTATCTGATTTCGCAAGTTAATGAATACTTAAGAATGGGTGTTCAACCGATGCATCTCTGCAGCAGGATTTCTCTTTTGACATTTGTAACGGTTTATTCAGAAAGGAAGGAAATGATCAATACATATATTAAAACTAACAATGACTGCTCAAAATGGACTTCGACCGAACTTTGAGTATCAAATTCCAGGAAATCTGATTTCAGCTGTCAAGCTTCTCACAGGTTCCCATCCCTTTCTGTGTACAGATAATATCAGGACTAGCATAGGCTCCCTGGCCAATACAACCTGAAGCAATTATCAGTGATTAAAAGAAACTATTCAGCTATTTCAAAATCCTATTTAAACATCCTACTTGCAAACTTTGCACAAAATGTACATGGCCAAATTGAAAATGTTATATCAGACAAAACAAGTCTACATTTGGTATAAAAGCATCTGAACATATATTTGGAATATGTTTGCGTTTCCCCCCTCTACAATGTGATTTCTGTAAAAATCAATAGAAATATTATTTTTAAAGAATTCAACATGGGAAAGCCCCATAGGTACCTGCTGCTCCTCCAAAGTAGGAACTTTGACGTCAATCTGCCTTTGTTTTTTTCTTTTCGGAGAGAAGCCATCATATGAACCCATGGCTGCAGGGATTAAAATGTGAGCAGCAATTGGGGAGGTCTCATTTTTATTGCTGTTGCATTTCTTGTTTTACTAGCATCGTATTGGTTTAAGTAGGAGATGAAAATGCAAGGCCTGTGGAAAATGTAAGTTATTTAAAATGAAATTGGATCCAGGTAAATCTTTCAGCCCTGTGGTGGCACTGTAGCATTCTCAGAGTTAGGTAGCTGTCGTTTAATAGCCCTGTACCAATGTTACCTACCAATGACTGCTTTATGAATTCAAGCCTCCGCAGTCACCTGCCTTTCTCTCTCAGTCACATGACCTTTTTGATGTCAGAGCGTGGTGATCTCTCTCACTCCACATAAAGAATTCTAATTTTTTTCTCAAGGAAGCCAATATTCCATATGCACGCAGACCAGCTTTTTAGCAGCTGGATTCTTGAGCTCAGAATGCTGGTACATGCACACGCAAACACACACGCATATATAACACACCACACTATGTGAACATGGACAGGAGCCACAAAGCAATATGCAACCCAATGAATAATATACACTGCTGAGCCCAATACTCAAATATACAGAGGAACACTTCAGTAGCTAATATAGTAAACAAACAAGACTGTGATAAAAGGATGCTCAGTTTTGTTTATCTAACTGTCACAATACCGCCTAGATGAAGCACATTTCATGAATTCCAGAAGCAGAGCTGGAAGGAATTCCCTTCTGCTAATTTTTGTTACCATCTTCACACATTGCCATGAAAATGTAGCTGTGGTTTGCCTCGCAGACTGACATGTTTTCTGCAAGTGAAATGAAATGCATGTCCAATTATACATTACAGGCAGAGGCAGCTGTGGCTGCAACCCTTGACAAGCTTAGTAAAAGCCAATGGGTCTTCATTTGAATTAAGTATGCTTAAGAAGATTTATTTATTTTATTTATTTATTTATTATACCACTCTTTATCTGTAGATCTCAGGGTGGTGCAAAACCAAAAAATGAGCTTTTATCTAAAATTCTCCTTGCTGGCAAATACCACACAGGTAGCATTAAACAGCCCCTCCAAGTGTCCCTATTTTCAAGAGACAGTCCAGATTTATAGAGGCTGTCCCATTCTGATTTGATCCTGAATGTTCTGCTTTTCCTTAGGATGTCCCTATTTTCATCAAAGAAACGGTGGAGGGTATGGAGTTGTGTAATCCCTGAGCTAAGAAGATGAGTAACTAACTATGCAATCTTTAGAAGACAGCTGAAGGCCACTGGCAGACAAGGGGGGGCAGAGGAAGCGGTCCGGTCTCGGGTGCCATCCTGGAGGGGTGTCAATGCCCCACGGACTCCATGGGCAGCGCACCATGCCCTCCCAGGACACAACGCCAGCCACGCCGCCTCCTGTTCTCCACTCCCGGTGCCGGAGCATGTAGCTCTGCCACTGCTGAAAGCAGCCCTGTCGAAGGAAGTTTTTTTTTAATGTTTAATGTTTTATTATGTTTTTATATATGTGGGAAGCCACCCACAGAGTGGATGGGGCAACCCAGTCAGATGGGCAGGGTATAAATAATAATATTATTGTTGCTTTTGTTGTTGAATAGGCTGTCCCTATTTTCATCATAGAAATGTTGGAGGGTATGCATTAAAAGAACTATCAGGCTTAACTAGATAACCTAAAAATTATTGTCTGGACATTTGGCTTTCACAAATACACATATACCATTCAGTTTAATCCAGTGCTCAGATTACAGGTGGGGGGAAAAGAGTGCCTGGCCCCAGCCCCCTATTTTTTGTGATGCCCTTCCTCAGGGACTGAAGAGGGGCATGATTTGGCTAAAATATAGTGGCAAGTAAAGCAGCCTCCTGTTAAATCACATGCCCTTTTGCAGCCCATCCACCTGCAAGGAAAGGAAATAAAGTGTGGTGGGAGGGGGAAGCAAATCCCCCCCCGCCTTATATTTAAAATCATAGTTTGGCAATTCACATGGGAATCCCCAAGTTCCCCTCTATAATTCGAGCACAAATCACATTACTGCTTTGCAATGTTGAAAACAAAACAGTGGCAACGGCTTCACCTAGACTGAGGATCCCAAGCATGCTCTACCCCAGGCATAGGCAACCTCGGCCCTCCAGATGTTTTGAATGCAATGAAACAGAGACAAGTGGAGCGATAAGACACTGAATGAAACATCAAAGAAAGCTCTTAAAAAACAACAACACCCCACCTTCTTTCCTGTGTATATAGGTTGCCACCAACTTTCCAGAAGGCTGTGTGTAGTTTCCCCCCTACCTCCCCATAAAACAAAGATTGGCTATCCTGCATAGGAGCCAACTTCTAAGCATGGGCGTAGGCAGGGGGGGGCAGGAGGGGGCAGCTGCCCCCCCCTAGAAGCAAAAAAATTAATGTATTTTACAGACCATAACCAGCACTTTTCCCCTCCAAAAACTGAAGTGGAAAGGGCTTTGCTTTAGCAAGAGCAGCTAAGTCTCCGCTTGCTGGGGGGGGGGACACACAGCAGTAACAAAAACACATCAAATAAATAAAGCAAAGTGGCTACCAGTAGTTAAGCAGTTAAGACAATGGAGCATATATCCCCAGGCAAGATTCGATAGCTGACCATTTCACCCTATTGTTCTTAAGTGGGAGCTGTTAATGAGCATTCAGGAGCATTAAGAGTTCTATTGGCGATTTAATGAGGGTGCAGACTCAGGGGATTCAATTTGACTAAGGTGGCTCTGCAAGGCTAAAAAGAAGTGAATAAGAAAGGGGGGGTGTAGCTTTGACAGACACAGTGATGTTTATAAAAAGCATTGGTGTTCCAGTCTGCCCCTCCTCCTGCATCTGTATACTGTAAATCAGGGGTGGCCACCTCCCAAGAGACTCTGATCTACTCAGAGTTTAAAACTGGGGGTTCAGGTCAAAGCTGTTGAGTTTTTTTAAAGGAAGGGAAGCCCTGTTTTTGGGGGGTTAGGTCAAACTTGTTGAGCTTCTTTTAGGAGGGAGGGAGGTCCATTTTTGTTTAGGGCTTCAGGTCATAGTTCAACTTTTTTGAGGGAGGAGGAAAATTTTGGGTGAGCTTTTTTTAGGGGTGCCAGTGACCTACCAGTGATCTACCACAGACATCCTAGGAGTAGGACAATTCAAGAAAGCAGAATGATGCATATGCTATGGTAATATATCAATAGAATCATAGAATTGTAGTCGGAAGGTACCACAAGGGTCATCTAGTCCAACCCCCTGCAATGCAGGATTTTTTCCTAAGGTGGGGCTTGAACCATGGTTGAAATATTATGCTGATATGCAGCAACGCCTCGGAGCCGTCGTGGCTGCGGCCGTGTCTTGCCTCGCCCTCGCCCGCCCTGCCACCCCCTCTCGCCTGCCCGACCCTCCCGTCCTCTCCAGCCAAGCAGGGTAGCCGCCAACGCTACCAGCCCCAGAAGCACAAGGTGGCCGCTGCTGCCACCGCCACGATGTCATCAGGCCCGTTGGCCCTTTAGCCCCGCCCACTTTGTGGCCCCTCCCCTTCTGTGCCTTGGCCCCGCCCCTGAACGACCATGGCTTGCCCCCCCCTAGTTTTGATCCTGGCTACGCCCCTGCTTCTAAGGTCCCCACTAAGCTGTTGGGGATTGCCATTGGAATGGTGTGCATGCACAGCATCATGTGATTGATTATGCAGGGTGGGGCTTACCTGGATCTCCCCCATATTTTATTCAAGTTGGCACCACTGATATCCTGTATATCATGGGATAGGTCTGTCCGTACAGCATAGAATCCTAGAAATGTAAAGTTGGAAGGGACCCTGAGAATCACCCCTGCAATGCTGTCCCATCCGAGGATCAACCTTGACGTTATCAGCACCATAATCTCAGAGTTGCGAGTTCGGGTCCCACTTTGGGCAAAAGACTCCTTGCATTGCAGCAGGTTGGACTAGACGGCCCTCGTAGTCCCTTCCGACTGTACAATCCTTTGGTGTGTGTGTGTGTTAGATGTGTGTTGTCCCTTAAACTCTCCTCACCTAGATCAGAAGAAACGGTTCAGCTCAGGCCTAGGGAAAGCTTGCCCACGCTTCGTATCGCTTTCTTATTATGGGGCAAAGCCGATCGCGTTCAAAACACAAAAGCACAGATGGTCCTACGGCAAACAGCATCCTTGCCACCTGCGAGGGAGGGAAGGAAGGAAACGAAAAGGGCTGGGGCGGGGGGAGGTGGAGGGAGGAGAGCCCACGCGCCCCAGCCTGAGATTTAAAAGCATTTAATCCCTCAAGAACGGATTAAGAATAAAATATAATAATAATAATGCGATACTGAGGCACAGAGCATCCATTCACCCACCGACTACGACGACGAGGAGGAGGAGACGCGAGAGGAAGGAGGCGGGAGCTGCGCGCTTAGCGCCCCCTTGAAGGTCGTTTGGCATCTTCCATTCATTCCGTCTAGCGCTTCGCCACGCCGCCTCAGAAACAATCGCTTGGCTTTAAAAATTAAATTAAATTTTAAAAAGGAGACAAATTTTCTTCCTCTGAGCTCCCAAACGTCACCCCTTCTTTGCAGCAGCTCGAAAAAGATTCCGAGAGCGACCAAGGGAGAGCCAGATCTTCTAACAAAGGAGAGACCCCCTCCCCCGAAGGCGGGGCGCGGGAGAAACACCTCAGCTTGGGCTTCTTTTTTTCGTGAAGACGGAGGAAAAAAAAGAGGGATCGGCTGCATTAACAGGTACGGAGTTTGGGGAGGGGGTGGCAAAGAGATAGCCTCGTGTCCTCCCTCCCTCCCTCATCTCAGCCATTCACCCTCGGAAGGACACATGGCCGGGGACAGGAGACAGCAGCTTTCTAGCTGGCGCATGTTGGGCGTAGGTGCTTGGCCAAAGAGGTCGGGAGCTCCTGCACGCCTGAGGGAAAGGCTCGAGGAAATGGCGAGAAGAGGCGCCTCGCCGCGGCCCGGGAGCCGCGTGTCGTAGCCGCATGGCTAGGGGCCCCCAGCTGCTTCTTGTCGGGTCTGCTCGTGAGGAGACCCTTACCCCAGCCAGCCCCCTTTCTTCCCGCCTTCGGTTCTCGGGCTGGCAAGCATTCTTCTCCCGGGCAAGTAGCGGTTGCGAAAAAGACCCGCACGTTTTGATCTCTCTTTTCTTTCTCCATTGTGGGTGGAGGAAAAAGGCGCGTAGGAAGCGAATGCGTGTGACTCATGCGCCGCACTTATTTCCACCTCAGAGAGATATATATATAAAATATACAGTATATATACACCACACACATGCTAAATGAGACCCTAATGAAACAGTTTTAGCAGACATAGGTCACTGTTCAGGCTGAGGCGCAAACCATGTTACTAGAATGTAGTCCTAATAAAAAGAAGCGGGCTTGCTCCTCCAATATATAAACGGATTTGACGGCTGGCAACCTTGACATGGGGAAAGAAGGGGAGCGAGCAGGGAGAGTGAAATTCGCCTTTGTCCTCCTCACTTTACAAAAAGGTTCCACCTGAAATGGTCCCTTCCTTTCTTCCAGAAGCCCCTCCCCCAGTTTATTTCTATTTTAACAAATGGAATTGGGTTTCTGAATTGCTGGCAAGCTAAAGCTGATACTCTTGAAAGCCAAAAATAGGGAATGTTGGTGGACCGAAACCAAAAGAGAGAGATTTTAAATGACATGAGGGAATTTTTTGAATGGAACATATTGTCACTGATCTTTCTCTTTTTTTTAAGGCAGTTGACTTTTCAGCTGCTTAGGTACATTTGCCGTGGGTGTATTTATTAATGCTTCGCTGCATTGGTCCTTTTCACCACAAAAAGACTTTGTCCCAACCTTGCTTGTGGCCCACTCAGGTCTAAATTATGCATGCCATGAATAAAGAGGTTATTGCTGTCACAGGAAATTCAAATTTGCCTTCTTCTTTTTTAGAACCAGTAGTTTCACCCCACTCCACTCCACCCCACTCCACTCCACCCCTTTAAAGCTCCACTGGAACATTTTTGTGCCTTTTTCTTTTTAAGATAACAATCATCTGTGCAAAATTAAAATGCTGCTACCGGTACTCTGCTCAGACTGATTCTGTAGGGCTCTGCTGGGTATTCAAGAGGGATGCTACAGATTACTTTTGAATTAATTATCAATTTCTTATGTCACTTGGCTGTATTGTAGTCCTTGTGCACCGCTTGGAGACTGGAAGTTAAGCGGTTTATAATTTTATCAAATAAATAACCGCTTCACTGGGGAGTACAAGGTTATGCTAGGAATGCAGGCCTGGTTCCAGACTGAATCTGTATAGAGCTGGCATCTTTTCCAAGTCTTGGTTTCTCTCCTAGAGAGCCTTTTTCTCTGTTCTGTTCTTTTCTCTCTCTCTCCTGTGGTTAGCGCCTTTGCTCTTTTTATCACACACCACCAGTGTCCTTTCTGCCATAAGCCATTTGTTCACAAAGCAGAGTTATCATACAACCTGTTGCTATCACTGATTGCCTTCATGGGCAATACAGAAATACTGGGTGATGTCCAATGAATTCCTAGAGTAGGTCCATTGATTACAGTGGGTCTGCTTTGAGTGTGACTAAACACTGTGTAGTGCCCCTTATAATCACCACACTCATTAGTATTATTAGCTTAAATTCAAGACAGAGTTAAACTTACTGAAATGCACTGAAATCGGTGAAGTTAAGTAAGTCCCGATTCTGTGTTGGATTTAGGCTATTAATATTATGATTATTGGCATCCTTGTCTTCAGCCTGCTTAAACATGTTAGAGTATCATTTGATTATCCTGCCTCCCACTGGTCTCCTTCTGCTCCTTTTATAGACATTTTAGTCAGGCCTCTTTTATCCATGAAAATAGTTGCATCTTTTATGGAGGTTTTCACCTTTCCCTGCCTGATTTCATTTCAAAAAGAATGCTGAATTTATCATTTATACCGTATTTATTCATGTGGTGCAGTGGTTAGAGAGTGTTGGACTGTGACCGGCGAGACCAGGGCTCAAATCCCGGAACAGCCCCTGCGCCTGCAGATGTAGCAAGCCGGGCTTACCAGATTCTGAAATACCTTCTAAAGATCACCCCCACCACCTGCAACACGATGAAACCCAGAGTCTAAAGTTACCTAAGTGCTCCATTTCTCATATCTATCCTGCCTGAAGATCTTTGGTGAAAGAAAGGCAAGGTATAAATATAATAAAATGCTCTTAAAGATGTCCCATTGGACTCTTTGGGAGAGGGGCTTAGCCACTAAACTTTACATCAGCTTGCAAACTGAACTTTGATAATGAAGTAGTGGGTGGGAAATGGCTGTTCAGTTGAAATCCACCACCAGAAAACCACCAACATGCTTTTCTTAGAACGGAAGAGTAATTTCCATAACGCTACTTGTGCCACATAGTTTATCTCATCTATTTAAACAACAACAACAAAGATGTGTACATACAGAGAAGAACATGCCAATCCACAATGTAGCTCTCAACTCTCCTCCATCCCACAACATGATTTCTGCCTTCCCCCACTACATTGTTGGGATCAGAGATAAGAATGGTGAGGATGTCTTAATATCCTCTTTTTGCTATCGTTTTCTCTCGCTCTTAATAGTTCAGGCCTAAATGAATGTGGGCTTTAAACCACAAATTGGGCAAGAAAAAAGATATTTAAAGCACTCTTCAGTTGACTCTATGCTGTATAAATAGCCCTTCAGTCCATATATTTAATGTTCTGAATCAAAGAATGAATAGAATTTAGGAGGCCGATGAGCTAGAGGTGCTTGCGGTCTAAAGCCCTGGCATTATGGAATAATTTTAATATCCTACATGATGATCTTAATAATGCATTTTAAGAGACTTGAATGAAACACTGTTTGGGTAGCTAACCTTCTTTACAGTAGCTCTTCTCAAGCCTGAATTAGCTTTACATTTTGAGGTGATGTGGTGAGGGTTTTATATTTGCTTACTGTATGTGTTTTAAATGTTTTGGTATTTTTTAAAAAAAGATATTTATATTTTTGTCAGCTACCACATGCAAATCATTGCTGGCTAGTTGGTAGAATGCTCCTTTTAGAATAAAATAATAATAAAATATGTCCATTTTGCAAAAAACGAGAACAGGCTCAGAGAAATCGCATGTGAGCTGATAAAGAGGATGTTAATGAACATGAATATATATATAATATTCAGTACACTTCCAGCAAAGTGCAGAATTAATTGCTTTTTACTATGTCTGTTCTGCATTTGTGATCTCTCCACCCCATGCCTGCACCTGCCCTCCCCCTTCTATTTTAAATGTTTGGCTGTAATTCTGTAGCCAGTTTCCTGGGTGTAAAGCCTGCTAAACTCAGTTGGACTACTTCTGAGTAGTCATGCATAGGACTGCACTGTTAGTGGTGTGTTGATTTGATATAGCACAGCAATTTGTTTTAGTTTGTAGCTGCATGCTGGCATGTGTAATCACAGTGGTTTCTCATGGTTATGCTGAGTTATCAGCACAGGGATGAATTTAGGAACACAGGTCTCAGAGGGCACCTCTCATGGGCTGGCTACTCATCTCTCCAGTCAACAAGCAAAGCAAATAGTTCACCTTTACTGTTGACAAGCGAGCAGTGTGACATTTATGTTTGTTTGTGTTTGTTTAATTTGTGGGGAACTTTACGCCACCACTGCTCATTCAATGACGTACATATGACTGTGAGTGATTGTGATCCAGACTCATGCATGCAGATTTATAGTCTTCTATGGCAAGCATGCTCTATGCATCAAAGTTATTAAATCTCTGCACATACAATAAAAAAACAAGGTATTCAGAAATGGAGCAAATATATGCAGGGAGCACTACTGATGATTCTTGTTCCTGATCCTTGGTTGACAGCTCCATGCCTGGTTGGGTACGCTGAAGACCCTGTCCCACCAGCAGGCAAACCCTTCTCATCCTTGCTTTTTCCTTGAGCTGCAAATTGGTGCTGGGGACAAGATGGACAAACAGTCACAGAAGACTGTTCCTTGCAGGAGTACAACTTCATGGTTCAGTATGGAGTTGGGCTTGGTGTTAGCCATAGCTGTCAAGTTCTCCCTTTTTTTAAGGGAAATTCCCTTATGCTGAATAGGCTTCCTCGCGAGAAAAGGGAAAACTTGACAGCTATGGTGTTAGCACAGAGTGCTTAATAAGCACACCAAAAGCTGCTTCTGTGTTTGGCTGACAGAGAAGGGATTTTTCCCAGAGGTTAGAAAAATTAGCAACATCATATATTTTTCAGTTCAATCTGTCCCTTTCCCAAGCCTGGCTAAGAGAAGTTTCAAAGGAGAACGATGAGCTTGAATTGATTTGCATTTTCTCCCCTTGGTGGTGCATGTGATTTGCCCAAAGCTAAATGCAGTGAGAGCAGTCAGATTAGAGTTTAATGATTCCTGATCTATTTATCAACCTGGTAGCAGGAAACCAGTTTCTGAACATGTGCAGTATGGTTTGTTGGAACTCTCTTTTTTTAACAGTTGAATAGAACGTTCTGTTTATGTCTCCAAATGGAGCGTGTGTGTTGCCGGGGGGTGGGTGGGAGAAGTAGGGTTGCAGTAGCAGGCCAGGCCTTTGACTTTTACACATTCAATATACCCTATCTGTGTGAAATGAAAGCCCACACCTATCAGAAAATTCTCTTTTCTGTTTCGCAAACTTTTTCAAACTTAGAAAACATGCCCTTTCTGCATATATGCAGTATGGCTAATAGGTGGTTCATCAGTGGCAGTGTTCAAAATTAGCCAGGCATATTTTGCACCCTGCTATCGGTCACTTGGAACCAAGGGAAGCTGCCTGGGCACCAGGATGGCACCTGACATCTCCACCATCTGGAAGTGCATGCCTGGTGATCTTTGGAACTCAACTGTTTTTACACAATAATACCACATCCTGTAGAATTTCTATCCGTTGTATGTTATGTGCACAATCAGAATGAATTTCATGAACCAATATGCTTTTTCTGTGCAGCAAGCAGGAGCAAGCAGTAAACAATGCTATAGTTAATTGCTATAGCTTGTCTTCATTTACCCCACCCCACTGTCCTGCTCATAGTTGCAAAGAATATTCCTACATTATGAATGGTCTGTGTCACCATAAGAAAAAGAGGTCGGAACAGGCCAATAGATATTTGACAGGCCCTGGATCAAGTGGCTTTTCTTATTTAAGTTCTCAAAAGTTCTTAGCCCAGCTGAAGGTTGTCATATGAACTAGCCAGATGTTTTACTGATAATCAATCACAGGCAGCCCATCATTTGAAAAATAAGACTTTAGAGCCGTCTTGCCCCAAAATTCCATTTTGGCAACTGTAACCTTGGTTTATGGAGCCATTTGGCGCCTAGCGGCACTGTGGTCTAAACCACTGAGCCTAGGGCTTGCCGATCGGAAGGTTGGCAGTTCGAATCCCCGTGACGGGGTGAGCTCCCGTTGCTCGGTCCTAGTTCCTGCCAACCTAGCAGTTCGAAAGCAGGTCAAAGTGCAAGTAGATAAATAGGTACCTCTCTGGCAGGAAGGTAAAATGGTATTTCCGTGCGCTGCTCTGGTTTCGCCAGAGGCGGCTTAGTAATGCTGGCCACATAGCCCAGAAAAACTCTGCAGACAAACATTGGCTCCCTCGGCCAGTAAAGCGAGATGAGCGCCGCAACTCCAGAGTCGTTTGTGAGTGGACTTAACTGTTAGGGGTCCTTTACCCTTTTTACCTTATATCTCTTGAGTTTCTAACAATGATCAGTAGCATAATAATGGAAGCATTAATATGCCTAATTTAGGGTTGCCATATTTCAATATTTCAAATTCGGACACAAAACTTGTTGAACTTTTTTTTGGGGGGGGGCAAAGTTGTTGAGACTCTTCCCCCTCATCCATACTTCTCCAATGGCAATTAGAGCATGTTCAAGGCAGTGTTAGAAACTCATCTATATAACCTAATCATTTATATATCTGAGGAAGAAGCCTACAAAGAAATAGAAGTGCAGAAAGGGTCAGTGCTGGATTTATTTCTGAATGTTTGCTATTTCCTCAGTGAATCTTTATTTCCCTTAAAGAAAAGGATAGTATTATCCCCTCAGAGCAGAAGTACTTAGATGGTTAAACTTTGTAATAAGCTTTCACTTACTTACATCAATGTTATGAGATCACAACCCATTTGAAGACTTCCCTCCTTTTCTTTCTTTTTAAAAAGCGGGTTATATTTAACATTCCTTATCGAGCCTGCCTTTTACATTCAATGTTTTACAAGCAATTGTGCTTTTTAAAAATCTCTTTCCTGTTGCTGAACTTTATCTTCTAGAAATTATCACCTGTGATAACTTCCTTCCTTTCTAGTTCTTGGCATGTGTTTTGTTTGAAAGGGCCAGTTTTTAGAGTTGCTGTGGAACTTAATAACTTATGCCAATAATTCTCTAGTCAGTCTTCCTGGTCCTCGTCCTCTTCTTTTCAAAGGTGAGGCTAGGGAGAGGAGGGAACACAAAAGATATCACATGGCAGTCTTTACATAAAGGAAGCAGTTTATGTGTAACTAGAGCTCTAGGTCTGAAGGCATCACTTAGGCACATAAATGAGCCTCTAGCAAGATCAGCCTGCCTATGAACAGAAAGAGGAATCCAATTTCAGACTGTAAGCAAATTGTTGACTTCTATGGCTGAAGCTAGTACCCTCTAAAGCCCAGCTTTAAAATCTACCTGAACTCAGGTGGAAACAGTCCAAAGGAATGGAGGCTGAAAGTCTTTTTTTTAAAAAAAGAAAGTAATTTTAAGAGACCCCATAAGGGTCAGTGTTAGAGTGCTGCCTGGACTAGGACCTGTGAGACCAGGGTTCGAATCCCCACACTGCCATGAAGCTCACAGGGTGACCTTGGGCCAATCACTGTCTCCCAGCCTAACTTACTTCATAGAGTTGTGGGAATAAAATGAGGAGAGAACCACATACACCACTTTGAGCCTCTTGGAGAAAAGGTGGAATATAAATTTCTGTCCTTACACTTTTAATAGCCTTATAAATCAGTTTTTTTCTCATCACATTTCCCACAGCCAGACAAAGATAAGATGAACATTTAATAAGTGATGCTCGCTAATAGTATTATCACTAATTAGTTCAATGGCACGTTTTAACTGTACAATAGTTGCTGCCGTCATTATTACCACTACTTCTTTCTTTCTTTTTTGCCAATCAGTCGTAGCTGAGTAAGATTGTCTTCCATAATCACGCTTTTAACAGTGACTCCGTACGTGACTGTGGAGGCCAATTCTGGATCCACACGTCCTTCTACAGTGGAGACATAGGTTTCTGGGTGGGAGTTGACCACAGTGAGGATTTTCCAAGCATGCTTTCCTCTTAGCCCGTTTCTCCCTTTCATCCTGAGTTTGTGCTTCTCCAAAGTTCATGATGCCTTTGGTCGAGGCGGTTATCCAACTGGAGCTCTCACAGGCCAGTGATTCTCAGTTGTCAGTGTTTTATGCTACATACTGAATTTATTAGCTACTTTCTCCAGGTTTGATGTACTTTTAAAACATGGTTTTAAAAATGAGCAGCTGGTACTGCTTTAGAAATGGCAACAAAATTATAATTTTAAAGGATACTGTACTTGTATAAACAAGATTTTCCCTTCCCTATGAAATAACATTCCATTGGGAGGCCAAAATGTCTAGGGCAGGTGGCAGGCTTCAATCATGTCCCAGCTTCATTATCTGGAAATTATAAGTAGGTAGCCATGTTGGTCTGTCGTGGTCAAAATAAAATAAAAATATTCCTTCCAGTAGCACCTTAGAGACCAACTAAGTTTGTCATTGGTATGAGCTTTCGTGTGCTTGCACACTTCTTCAGATGCACTGAAACAGATGTCACCAGACCCTGGTGAGTTGCAGTCCACTTATGACAGTCATTGGAACGATCCTTTGATACAGATCCTCTCTTCTGCGGATCTGCATGGATCAGCTAAGAGGTGACTGTGTGTTTGTAGGAGGGGGAGTGGCCACACCCATTTCTGACATGTGGCCACCAGATGTTTGGCCAAGGATTAATGTGGCCCTTAGGCCAAATAAGGTTAGCCACCCCTGCTTTACACTGTTGATAGGATTTTTAATCTCCTTACCTTCTCCCTGCATAATTGTCTTCTTTTTAAAGGATTATTCACATAGTATCTTTGTCCATGCTAATATGCAGCCTGTCACCACTCCAGGTAACTAGTTTGTAGAGTAAATGGTGACCCTGCACTATCGGCATTAAACAGCAGGTGCAGTCCAGGAAAAATGCATGATGGTGTTACATGTGCAACTGCATCCAGAGGAACTGCATTCATTGTATTGGGACTGGAGAGACATGGGTTAAAATTCCCACACAGCTATAAATCTTACCAGGTGGCCTTGAAACAGTCTCTTATCTCTCAACTGAAGAGAGTTATTTTGAGGAGGAGATGTGGGAGAGAAGCGTGGCAGCTGCCACAAAAAGGGCATGGTGTAAATGTAATTATTAAATTAGTTGTTAAGAGTGCAAGCATTAATAAAGTTTTTTTCACCTCATATAACCTGCAATAATATTTAATTTCATAATTTTGCATTTTTCTCAAAGTATGTACACACATTGGAGTAGAACGCTTTGCTTGCCGAATGACAACCTTGATTATATGTTGTGCAAAATTAAATACATCTAGATGGGGAGGAAGAATCTCTCTTAATCTTCCCCAAAGTTCTCAGACTGCTGTTTGTCTGTCAACAATTATATACTGATGGTAGAAATATACAAATGCCATATAGAGCATTCAGATCACCAATCCTAGAGAAAGTCCTAGCACCAAGGTGTGTGTGTGTGAGAGAGAGAGACACTTGAGAGGTTATTGTTCATTCTCTTATTCTGACTTTGAATTTTTCTCTTTTCTTTCCTTTCTGCAGGTTTTCAGGCTCACATTACAGGTGCTACTGATCTCTAAAGACCAGGCAGGCTTCAGAATAAGTTCACTAAATCAAGATGCCTTTCAAAGCAGGCCTAGAATTAACCGAGATGCAGAATATGACAGTTCCTGAGGATGATAACATCAGCAACGACTCCAATGATTTCACAGAAGTAGAAAATGGCCAGATGAATAGGTGAGTAGTTTTCCACTGGCCCAGATTTACCGTGTGAAAACACGTTGCTTAAAAACAGTGTTTCTGACTTGAAACACAGCTCATGAATGATTCATTACTGAGTCATGTTCCATTTGAGAATGTGATTTGAATTTCATACCCAGCCTCTGTTGGGCATTGGCAGTAAAAACATAGTGTACTAATTTTTTCAACCTTTAAATGTTGGCATATTTAATACAAATGTATAGTGTGCTGTGTAACCAACCAACCCCACAACTCAGCCTGGTCATTAAAAGCACAGCACAAAGTAAAAAGAAAAAGAAGAAGCAACAACATTTAACATTTGGGATTAGCATTACACACAATCTTATATGTTTCTGGGTCTTTGTCTACTTTTCGGTCGCCAAAATAGTGGCTAAATTGGTTCCAAACTGAAAGACGGTTCAGATAATCCAATTTTCTTAGGTTTGGAGCATAATGTAAAAGAGTAAACTTCCCTGTTGTGCAGGATTCTTCATTAATTTGGTTTACATTGAGATTTGTGCATCTTCAAGCAAGATTATTTGTTATTATTATTGCATATTGCACCAAGCACCTGTTTTTCTGCTGCTGAACTTGATGCAGCATGATGCATTCTTAAATAAATGAGCTTGAAAGTTCAAAAATCTCATGAAGGCCAACTTGGTGGAAGAATGCTAGATCAAGGATAACCCACCTGCTTTTGACAGTACATTGCACCATCTCCTGTTCTAAAGCAAAATTACTTGAACCCAAGTTACCTAAAGAACCTCCTGTCTTGGTATGTGCCTACCTGTACATTAAAAACTTCAGTAGAGCCTCCCCCCGCCATCATTTTAGGTGTGGTGAGTAGTTACCATGGAGAGGACCCTCTTACTTGTAGAGTGCTCTCCCCAGAGATGTTTGCCTGACTCCTATTTTATTGCCCTTTTAGTGCCAGCCAGGCAAATACGCTTCTAAGTTTCCCAAGCTTTTTTTGATACAGTTTCAATCCTACTGCCTGTTTGATGCTGTCTTTGTAACGTTGTGGCCTTTAGCTTAATTGCGGATGCATATTTTGTATGTACATTTTAATTGTTCTAGTATTCCATGCTACAGATAAGACTGAACCCTAACCCTACCACTGCCAAAGAAAAGAAGCTCAGCTCATAGAAAACTAGCATATAAGAAAAAAAAGGTTATAGACCAGGCTTCTCTTAGCTGGGCTAGTTTTGTTTTCTTTGCACTGTATATCCTGTGTGTGTGTTTACATATACAGACATACACAAAGGGTAGAGCATTCAGCATGTATTTCTCCACCTGCATTCTGAAGTGATACACTCCCAGGAGGTCTTGAGCTGTTCATTATGTTTGAGGCAAGCAGACTAAGAGCTAAATAGGTCAAATCCTTCTCAGGTCCATTTTGAGTCAGGATAAAAGCTCTGTTTTCAATATACGCACATATGTTTTCACCATGCCTTGCTGTTTTAATGGCTTGATTAGCTGTTGCAAATGTTGTTAGCTTATTCTAGCAAATAAGAAAGAAAGAAAAGCTTTGCTGACTGTTGTAACCTCAGATCACAAATGTGCACCTAATAAAAGCTGTGTGATTGCAGAACCTTTGCTAAATTCCTTTAGAGGGAGAAGTGTAGAATAAGAAATCAAAATGTATCAAATTTTATGAAATGCCGTGTTTTAGCAATCCGAAGAATGCAATATTTTAAACTAATGTTTTCATTAGTTCAAGTTGCTTGTTCATATATTTTCTGGCCCTAATCCAGCAAAAGTTTGTTATAACTGAAGCTGCAATCCTATGTACACTTCCCTGGGAGTAAGGCTGATTAAACACAGTGGCCTGATTGCTTCTGAGTAGCTATGTACAGGAACATAACTTCACTGTGCAATCCTAAAGACTGTTTGATGAAGGAATAACCCTGTAAGTTTTATTGAAACTAATGGAAGAAGTTAGCTGTGACTAATTAAAACTCCATTGTTTTCAGATTTATTTGCATGGAGGCCATGGCATTTAATATGAGCCAGTTAAACTTGTCACACATACATGTCTACTTAGAGATAAGTCCTGCTGAGTTTAGTGCACATAGAATTGCAGCCTTTAAGTCCCACTAATTTCAGTAGAGCAGAGAAACGTGTGCTTCAGAGTCTTCCACTGAAATAAATGGAGCTTATATGTCCTTGCTTTTGGTTTTTCTGTTCTCAAGGACCGGATCCAGATTTGACCATGCATAGAGTAGATCCATAAAATCAATGAGACTTGAGTTAGTAAATCCCATGTACTTACCGTGTTTCTCCTAAAATAAGACACGTCTTATATTTATTTTTCCTCCAAAAAAAACACACCACGGCTTATTTTCAGGGGATGTCTTATTTTATTTTTTATTAAGTATGGTACAACAACTGGGCTGGTATCCTTACAGAGCTTTCACAGTCAGAGTTTTGCAACTGCGGCTCTTGCTGAGTCCTTCAGCATGGCAGAGCCTATCAGGTGCGAGTTATATGGGCTGGGGAGGAGGCTTACCAGCTGACCTCCCCACCCCGACCCTGGGATCATGAGTTTGTGCAGACTGCCTTTTCACCACAAAGCGGCCAAACCTCTAGGGTTAAAGGGCAGAGCTTTCGGGCTGCTGAACCAGCCTCCCGAGCTGGCTTGAGACTGCTCTGAAACGGAGTGCGCGTTGCATGCACCTCAAATAGAGCCTGCCTGATGCTCAGTCAACAACCGGTGGAGGGGCGCCTTAAATAGCTGCTAAACTGCTGTGAGTCTGGAGCTCTGAATCGGAGCTGCCAGAGATCTCTCATTGGCAGCGTACCAGGAGGTCCCGGCTTTGGTTATTATGAGTGCATATTTATTTACATGTAAATGAAAAAGCAAACAATCCCCAGCCTTCGGACTTCGGTTGGCATTTCTCTTTTGCTTTAAACGCAGTAGCTGGGAGCGTGATAGCTGAGAGTGAGTTGGGAGCCAGGAAATCGTCACTTCAGAGCTCTCTGAAGTCGGGGCTTGGTGCGGCGCGCGCCGCTGCCCTTGCCGGCTCCCGCGGGGCCAGGGCGCGGCGCGGTGCGGCGCTGCGACTTTCGCCGGGTCCCACTAGGTCGGGGCTTGGCACAGCGTGTGCCGCTGCCCTTGCCGGCACCCGCTGGGTCGGGACGCTGCGACTTTCGCCGGGTCCCGCTAGGTCGGGGCTTGGCACAGCGCGTGCCACTGCCCTTGCCGGCTCCCGCTGGGTCGGGGCTCGGCGCGGCGCGCACTGTGACTCTCGCCAGGTCCCGCTAGGTCGGGGCTCGGCACAGCGCATCCTGCAGCTTTTGCCGGCTCCCGCTCGGGCTGAGCTCCACGTGGCGGTTCCGGCAAGGACAGGCATCTTCCTTTTACTCTTCGTTACAGAACCACCATCCAGACCTGCTCCCACCACTACCCCGGTATGGCTTATTTTGGGGGTATGTCTTATATTTTGTTGCTTCAAGAAAATCGTGCCATGGCTTATTTTATAGGCACGTCTTATTTTGGGAGAAACACGGTAGCTGGATCAAACGCCAAATATGTATGGCATGAGCAACATAAATCCTGGTGGCAAGCACCCTAACATATAATACTTTTATACTGAATATATTTCTGTATAGATAAATTTTAAAAATAATGAAAAACAAGATTTACAGTGCAGTCCACAAATGTATTTTTAATGCCTATAACTGGATCACACTGAAACCCCATCTCATCCAGCATTTGATTTCCAGCTGTAGCTAGCATTGGTTCACAAGCACAATGAATTGCATTAGCAAGCAGGCGAAGCTGGAGTTCATGGCCTATCCTGAGGGTTTTTTCCGTCCATGTTTGCCCTCCTTATGGTCTTCTTGCAAGCATCTGGCTGGCCACACTGGTGAAACAGTATGCTGGACTTGGTAGACCTTTGGTAATGCCACCTTTGAAAATGGAGGCTTTGTCCAGCTATATGGCTAATGGCATTCAGTAGAGCTGTCCTCTGTAAATTAGTGTAAAAGCAGTGGTGCCCTCAGGGTAGGACCTTGGGGCAGATGCCTAGGGTGTCATTCAGCAAATTGAGCAAGAAGACCCCCCAAAATGCCACTATTCAAAGAGAGAAGCCCCTGTAAGACAACTGAAGCCCAGCAGATTATTGTTTTAATGGTTTTAAAATCCCTCCAACAATCTAAACTAGTCTTCCTTCCTCATGGCAGTTTATAGGAGAGCTGAATATGGCTCTGTACATATGTACTTCCCAGACTTAATCATTCATGCCTATCCCTTTTTGTGTGTCTTTTCTTTCGTGTGTGTACCAACCCATGCCGTTATCTGTATGATTCATTTCCTTATGGCCCAACCTTCTTGTACAACTGGGTTCTAGGTAGTAGCTTAATTAAAACAATACACACCAACTCCATAACGGCTACAGCTCAATAATAGCACTAATATATGTTCCTCCTGTGTATGATGTAATGCTAAAGAAAATCCTGTTTGTTCTTTTTCAGTAAATTTATTTCAGACCGCGAGAGCAGAAGAAGCCTAACCAACAGCCACTTGGAAAAGAAGAAATGTGATGAATATGTAGGTTACCCTCCTTGCCCTCCTTGCATGAAGAGCCAACCTGATGCCCTCCAAAAGCTGTTGGACTACATCTCCCATAATCCCTGAGCACTGGCCATGCTATCTGGGGCTGTTGGGAGATGGAGTCTAGCAACATCTGGAGAGAACCATGTCTGCTACCCCTGTCCTACAGTTGCACACAGATCTCCTTTGCAAACAGATCTCCTTTGCTGTTTGTGGAACAGCTCACCCACATTTTATTTATTACATCGATATTCTCCTTTCTAAAGAGCTTAAGGCAGTGTGCTCAATTCTCCCCAACCTCAAATGTTACCCTCATAACAATCCTGTGAGGTAGGTTAACCTAAAAGATACTGACTGACGCCAGATCACCCAGTTAGCTTCATGTGGCTAAGTCAGGGCTTGAACCGGGGTCTTCATGTTCCTAGTCCCGACATTTTACTGCTACACCACACCGAACTCTTTTGAGTTCCACTGAAGTGAATGGTTAAGCTCCTTGGTAGAAGAGGTATCTGTAAGTACAGAGTTCTCTTGTCCTGGAGGAAGGATTGTGTGGGATGTCACCACCCATTTCTCCACTGGCAGGAAGTCAGACTTTCATGAGGGTATACCTGGTGGGCAGGGCAACCCCTTCACCAGCTCAGCTTCCTGCCAGCTCCACTGCACGTCATTCTTGTCGGCTGCTCCAGGCAGGAAACCATTTCGGAAGGAATTTTCCTTTGTCTTCATTTGTTTGTCTTTCCTAGATCCTCTTTCCTCTCCCCCATCTGCTCCTTTTTTGTTTCCTTCTGGCTCCATAGATCTCTCCTTTCCCTCCTCCCGGCATCTATTTTCTTTTGGCTTTTTGGGCCTACAGCCCTTGGAAGCCTCTGGACATCCTGGAGGGGGAGAGCTTTGGAAAGGGGTGAAACATGGCAAATGGGGCTTTGCGCAGGAGGAGGTCCCACGGGCCAAGGAGCAATCCCAGGGAGTAGGCAGTGCCTCCAAGGCCTTTCCTGAGTGTAGCCCCCCCCCCCTTGAGAGTTTTCCCTTTTCTAGAAGAGTTCAGTTAGAACATCGTGCATGAATGGCAGATTCCTGGGGCCTCAGTGTGAAATTACAGGTGATATTCAGTCTATTTGATTTCAATGCATCTAGTGAATGTATGACTTTGTTGGGTATCATCCTATGTTCTCTCTGTTACTTTTGTGGCTTTTCAATTATAATAATTCACCTCTTGCCACTGTACCCAAATGGGCAAATAATCAAATTATCTGACTCAAGGGAAAGGGTTGGGATGAGAAAGTATATTCAGAAAAAAGCATAGGATCCTTTTCAAATATGCTGCAAACCATAGGAAGTTTTTTTCCCCTTTTACTTCAACCTGTACAGATTCCAGGCACAACTTCATTGGGAATGTCTGTCTTCAATCTCAGCAATGCCATTATGGGCAGTGGAATATTAGGTCTTGCCTTTGCGTTGGCCAACACAGGAATCCTGCTCTTTACGTAAGTCATCAACATGCAAAAGGCCTTACTTAAATTTTCACTTTGACACAGACATGATCAATCAATGTTCATACTCCATTCATATGCTGTTTTAATAAATGAAATAAGCTATTAAAAACTAAGTGTGCAATTCACATACAACTTAAAAGGCAGCTGTTTAACATTTAGGCAGCCCAACACACTGGTGTCTAGTTTCTTCTTTTTCACCTTCAGATTTATTTCTGTAGGAGTAAGGCAGAGGATTGCATAGAATCCCAAGCAATGCCACTTTTCCCTTGTGCTAAAACAGGCACCCCCAAACTTCGGCCCTACAGATGTTTTGGACCACAATTCCTATCTTCCCCAACCACTGGCCCTGTTAGCTAGGGATCATGGGAGTTGTAGGCCAAAACATCTGGAGGGCCGCAGTTTGGGGATGCTTTCCCTTGTGCTAAAACATCTCTCAGAGAACAAATGCACTATTAAATGGCATTATTCTTATCTGATTTCTGGGGGTGATGTTCAACTAAGTTTTACTCAGAGCAGACCTATCAAAATTAATGGCCCTGACATGTTCATTAATTTCAATGAATTTACTCTTGAGTAAGCCACCCCAGTTACCTATCCTTAGGAAATTGTGTTTAGGTGATCATATATTAAAATCACAGCATTGAAAACTAGCACATTTCAGAGAAATAGTTCTTGTTCTGAGCCAGCAATATTATACCCCATAATAATATTTTGAATTAAAACATGTAGTAGGTTAGTGCAAAAATGCTTTAATGCTATGAACAACAGAGGCTTCAATTCCTAGCATACTTTCTTGAAAGCAAGTCCCATTGAATCCAGTGGGTTAGACCCAACCTGTAAGTGTTATTTGTGGAGGGTTGCCACTCTAGGTAGGAGTCTTGCTGATTCTGCTTCATGGAGGAAGCTCAATGGCCACTGCCGTGTCCCAGAGCAGCCACTGGAGGGAGGCACCAAGGAGGGGCCGGTCCAGTCCAGGGCGGGAGGCTGCGGAGCCCCCTCTGCGGGAGGTGAGCTCTGCGCCCCTGCAAGGTGGTGTGCGCCGTCCAGGCGCCACAATCCTCCGTCTCCACCCCTCAGCCGCCCGCTACTGCTGCCGTGGGGGGGGGGGGGCGCCGAAGGATTCTTGAATCACGGCGCTGGATACCCTTAAGATGTTACTGGGGGAAACCTTATAGCTGTTTTAAAATCTCCCAATAATGAATGCTTATTAGATGCATTTTGGCAGTCCATCCATAATGTTTGCCTTTGGTCATTGGTAGGTCCCAGCTCGTCATTTGAGTATTCTTATCTAGACCAAAATATATTTCCTCTATATAAGTTCCAGTATCTTAGCAGCATCTGAAGGAGCAAACCTGAAAAGTTTTAATTGCATATAGGAGTGAATTACTTAAGCTTTAAGTAAGACTTTAGGTGTTAGAAACACAGGTTCTTTCAATCTTCCAGAAGTGCCAAAGAGTGTAAAGGAACATTGCAGTAACTTCACAGTCTTTAAAAAAGAAACACCTTTGTGAAGCAGTTTTACAGCTTCCTTGAAAAAGATGTCTCTTGTAAACAAAACAGATTTTATAGATTAAAGATGAATCAGTGCCCACCCTCAAAAAACATAAAAATATTTTTCGCTCCAGAGACATGTTATATTTTTAAAATAAAATTTGATTTTAAAAAGTAGTTTAGAAGATCCTATTAATGTGAACATAGAGAGAAAACCAGACTGTAACTGAAATCCTGTGTATATTTTCTTGGGAATAAATCCTCTTGAATACAATGGGGGTTACTTCTGAGTAAATATACATATTGTGTGGGCAGGTTACAGAGAGAGGGTGCCTTGTGCAAGCCTTGTTGAAATGAATGCGAACCAGATTAAAATTAATAGTTTATTTCATGGGCAGGAGAGCTTCTACCTGAAATGCACCCTTTGCAATTACGTACATTGTTAAAAATAAATAAATTCCAGTACAGTACTGCACTGGAGAAATTCAAGAGAGGTCATATATGTGCTACTCAATACCCAGAGTCATTGTTGAGTATCTAATATTTGTTACAAAGGAACCACAAACTGCTTCACAGTCAAGGATAAATGTGCGTTAGGTTGTTTTTTTTTACACTGTAACCAAAATCTTTGTTTCCAAGGGAAGCTGTGGCTACATTGCAGTGTATCAAAAGCTGGGTTACTAGAGCTACAGGTGTTAGAATGAAGCTTTTTTTAAAAAAAACTGAGCTGGGAACCTCAAGAATCTACCCAGAATATTCAAGGTGATTCACACATTTCCAGATCACATATGGAGTGAAAGAATGAATTGGGTTTTTTTGGGGGGGGGTAGTGGTGAGGTTAGTCAATGAGGTTGTCCAGAGATAGCAAAATATCCAGCCTTGGACCTGTTCAATAGAAAGAGGAACTATTTCCTGCCAACAACCTCCCCCCCCCCAGTTTTTGAAGGCAGCCAAGGAGATTCTTCAGGTGTGTTTTATGCTATGAAGATATGTAATGTTTGAGGCTATTTGAATGAGAGGAAAGGGAGAGTTTGTGTGAAAAAGGAGAGCAAAAAAGGAGGGAAGGGTCCTTCTTTGCCTTGTGTGCGCTCCCCCCCTTCTTTTCAGCCCCCAAGCTATACAAAAGCAAACGTACGGACAGGTCTGGCTACATTTTTCATGTAACAAATATTCAGCAAGCCAGGAGCAATTTGACCACAGGAAATCACCTTGTGGAACAGATAGCTGCAGGTGACTCACACAAATGAGCAACACTGCTTTTGAGGGCGAGGAGCTACTTAGTAGCAAGCCTGCTCTCGGACGAAAGACCATGTTGTCAACATCAAGAACAGGGCTCAGATAGGTGATGAGGCAAAGGCCTTCACTCGCGATTAGGCAAAAACCACATTTCATTTGTAGCCCAGTATTCTGAGAAATGGTGGGAGGGAAGTGAGAATAACTTTAGTATTTACCCAGTTTAATAATAAAAATGACCAAAAGTTGCTGATTGGCAAAAAGAAAAAAGAAAACTCTGGCCTTCTCTTGGACCTTTAAGCAGCAAACAGACCCAGAGCCAGGACTGTTGCTGTCACATGTCAGCTGCAGGGCTGGCTCAGGATCCAGCCCCATTTCCAGAGTTTCCACTGGTTACCAGTGGCAGGGATAGCACCAGCTGTTGTCTTTGCCCGGAATCTGGGCAGGCGCATTGCGGTGCTCCTCACCAGCAGGCAGGGGCGGAGCTAGGGGGCGTAGGGGGTGGGCTGCCCCGGGTTCCACTATGGGGGGGTGACAGTCGGCGCCCCACCCAGCGACTCCCAAGGCAAGCCCCTCCAGCCTCCCAGTAAAAAGCCCGCTTGGCACGGCATGGCACGCTGCGCCAGTGGGCTATCTACCTGGAGCCTGGGCATTCCGTTTAGGCTCCGTTTAGAAGTCGCGGGGGGCATGATCCCCCTCTGTGTAGCACGCATGTAGCTACACATCCCCCCGGTGCATGGCAATTTGCTGGCCCAGGTGTCGCGGCGGCTTGCTACGCCGCTGCCAGCAGGCTTCCCTGCTGACAGTAGAGCTTCTCTACTAGCCAGTGGGAGGGTCCAAGGAACATCTACGCTCTATCAAGATCCCTTCCAGCATAGCTGATTGGCAGCTTGAAATGCTCTGTTACACAGAATGGAGAGATATCTCTGTGCATCAAGCAGTCGTGAAATTTACAGCAACAGTGGTCAGTGGAAATGCTGGAAACCCAGTGCTTTTTTCCCCTAAAATGTTTAGGGGTACTCTCATTTTCCTACTCATATTGAAATACTGGCCCTCAATGAGGCCAGACTTAGATTCACAAAATGTTTAGGGGTATGCGTACCCCTGGGTGCCCCCCCCCCAGAAAAGAAAGCACTGTGGAAACCCTAATGTGTGCTCCAGCACAAAAGAGCACGAGGAGGGTTTTTAAAAGGTTAAGACAGCACTAAATGGCTTTGAACCTGACACAGTCATTTTCTGAAGAAGGTATCTGAAGAAGTGTGCATGCACACGAAAGCTCATACCAATGACAAACTTAGTTGGTCTCTAAGGTGCTGCTGGAAGGAATTTTTTTTATTTTGTTTCGATTACCTCAGAATGTTATGACTGCAACCTTAAATCTCCACCCTCCCTCACACTGCAGCCCATTCTTATCTGTTCTCACTAATAGGTGCAATGCCATCTAACACTTAACAGGGTAAGAAGCAGCACCTTTGTGTTGCTAGCAGGAAGTAAGAGCCATTTGCTTTGTACACATTTAATATCCCTCAGACTCAGGTGAAGAACCTTTTTTCTAACTTCAGTACATTGATGCTAAAAAACGCTGGAACTGTTTGAGGGAAGCCTTGTGTGTTGTGAACCCGTTAAATGGCATTATCACTTGCACACTGTTTTCCTTTCCATTTGTGGAATAAATAGACAACAATCAACTCAGGACAATGCTCCATATGTATTCACATATGTATTTGCCGCAAAATTAGTTCTGCGGATTTATTTTTTTTAACAGTGGTTTTTTACAAGTATGCTTTTGTTAGCCCTGATTCAACATATGAAACATAAGAGCTCTTTGGGTGCTGCAGAGTTTTCCCGGCTCCGCAGTGCATGTTTTGAATTTGCAGAAAGCCAGCGCTGTTCATGTTTTCATACCATTCCCTGGGTTGGTACTGGCAGTAGTCAGTCTGTCTCAACCACAACCCGTACAGCAAACCATCTGTTCATGCTGTTTTATTGGAAGCCATGGAAAATACCAAGTTTATGGATAGCAACCTGCAGCAGCTTTTGAGGGCAAGGAAGGACAGCAGATTAGAAGATTGTTCCCTGTTCCCCTTTTTATTTGCAAAGACCATCCTGGGCTTGCCATGGGGAGCTCAAGACTAGAAACCACATTGCTGTTTTGCAGAAACGACAAATTGGGGCTCTTGAATAAACATCTGTGACTAAGCACGAGTCACCAGAGACTTCTTCCTATCCAATTCAAACACTGGCCACAGCTACTGATGGCTTGAACAGAAACATGATTAGTAGCAGTTATTTAAAGAACTCCTCAGCCATTAGGCAATGTGCTGAAAATTCAGGAAAGACCGTATCATGTCCTGGATTTTTTCTGTCTCCTAAGTACAACTTCTTGCAGTTTGGCGATCCAGTACTCACATACCGTATAGGCCCAAATATAAGCTGCACTTCTTTTCCAAATTCTGGCCATAAAAAGTTAAAGTGCGGCTTAAATTCTTGACCTTACAAAAATGGGCTTTTACGATATCACATACGGTAAAACAACGGGTGTGAGTGCCTGCAGAATTTTAAGGGAGTGACTTATATTTAGGTATTGTATTCCCCCCCCCCTGAATTTTAAAGGTGTGGCTTATTTGCAGGTGCGGCTTATATTTGGGCCAATAGAGTATTATGCTAAGCTTTGGTTCACCATTACATGCATGAGCTTCAGGGTCCACATGCTCCCCACCAAGACATTTGTTTGTATAGCACAGCCACAGGGAGGAGATCAGAAGTTCTTGCTTCAGTGAACAGTGGTTATTTGTTGTGTCTGAACCCAGACAAGCATAAGTTAAGTAAGGTTTAGGGAAACCATGGTTTATAATCTTGTTTCTCTAAACCATAGTTAACACTAACCACTAACAGTTCTTAGTTTGGATCGGTGGGAAATACCTACATTCATTTATTCATATGCCTCTTCAAAGCCAATAAATATGCAGATCAATACAATGAAATACAATTACAGATACAAATCACAAGCTCAAGTGTAAAACTGGGTAGACATATGGAGAACAAATAGAGGCTAGCCTGGGAATGGAAGTGAACATTCCCAATTTCATCCTCCCAGCTGCTCCAGTGGAGGGAAGGGGAAGGAGGAGTATGAAAGCCTGAGGCTTACCTAGGCTTGTTTCTGATATACTAAACCTTGGTTTAGCATTATATCTGAACACAATCATTATCTGGCTGCTACCGGAATTGATTTTGCTAATGGGAGAGGATGTTTTCTTTCTTAGAGAAGTTCTGCAGGAATGATGCTCAACCAAAGTGGCCATCCAAAGTGGTCTAACAACATCTGACAGATGTGCAGGGACATTATTCATTTCCTTGCTTGAATACAAAGGACAATAGTCTGGATGGAAATCACTACAAGAGCATGTAACTCCCAGCTGTGTCATATATTTAAACATTTTCTTAATACAACTCTTGTCTATTCAGACTAATTTATCTTGTTGGCTTGCATCAAGGTACTAAATATAGCTGCATTTGTAACTAACCACCACACCGTTTTCATACCATACTCATTTGAAGAGCTTTACACTGCTTGTTCCAATTTATGGTACTAATTTATTGAGTGAGACTATTTGGAGAGTCTGGTTTTGGGCATCTGCTGTAGCATTAGCCAACACATGAGCAATGCCGTCTGTACCCAGGCCTTAATTAAAGGAGGCCCAACTTTGGCTCATTCCATAATACTTGCAAGACACAAAAGAGCTCTTAGAACAGGGGTTAGCAATTTTTTTCAGCAGGTGGCCAGTCCACTGTCCCTCAGATCTTGGGGGGGGGGCTGGACTATATTTTTTGGGGGGTGTTAACAAATTCCTATGCCCCACAAATAACCCAGAGATGCATTTTAAATAAAAGGACACATTCTACTCATGTAAAAACACACTGATTCCCAGACCATCTGCAGGCCAGATTTAGAAGGCGACTGGGCCGGATCCAGCCCCTGGGCTTTAGTTTGCGTACCCCTGTCTTAGAAACTATAGCTTCCATTATATACCCCACAATTTAGTTCCATACAAAATATGGGTGATGATTTCCCCTATGTATATAAAAATGTACATATCTTGCCATATCGCTGCTGTTATTAGTTTATAATATTTATAAGGCCCCTTTTCACACACAAAAATGAACTCTTGAGTGTCTTGCAGAAACAAACATGAAAAACAAATATAAAACCCGGAATATAAACATATTAAGCCACAATAATATGCATAAAAGAGCAAATCCAACTCAACACCACCTCACTAAAAATAGGCAGAGAATTAAATGCCAATGGCCAAGTGAATAAAACTGTTTGGGAAGGTGCCAAGTGGGCCTCCCTGGGGAAAGCATTCCACAGCTTTCCTAGAGGGGCCTAGTTTAGCTAACACGCCATCATTAATTATATGGATAGAGAGTTTGGCCAAAACAGTAGCCCTTAATTGAAAATTAAATTCAAAAGTTCTGGTGGTAGTGTAGCTTAGCTATTGACTTTCCAATTAATGCAAGGCTATCCTGTTCTGAGGGCTAAACTGGGGTCAGAAAATCTCATAATAATTCTGGTATTAAAATTCCCCAATAAATCCATATGGATTTATATACTAATATACTAATATTTTTTAATATACTAATGTTTTTTTCTTTTCTTTTTAAAGACCCGGGCCTTTGATCACTCCACAGGAAGATGAATGGCCTATGATTCAGAGTTCCTAGTTCTTCTAAACCAGGCACCCCCAAACTCAGCCCTCCAGATGTTTTGGGACTACAATTCCCACCATCCCTGACCACTGGTCCTACTAGCTAGGGATGATGGGAGTTGTAGTTCCAAAACATCTGGAGGGCCGAGTTTGGGGGTGCCTGTTCTAAACTATCATTTTTTACAGGAAATATCTTAACATTCATTCTGCTAATTGAGAAGTCAGCAGTATTAATTATTTTGCCCCTTAACTCTGGTTAACTCACTTTTTCAACACTTAATGACAATCAGAAGAATGACAGTATCAAATAAACTAGAATGGACAGGGTTTTAAAAAAATTGCATATGTGAATTGGCAAACAAAAAACAAGCAGGAAACACATGATGCTCAGGGATATGTATGACGCCTGCTATGAGCCTGTGAGGTCTCTCTGGCTCCCTCAGAATCACTGAGGGTGCTCCCAGACAGAGGTTGATTGTTGAGTCAGTGTTGCTCATCTGCATAAAATTTTGTGCTGTCCACGCATCATCACTGCCTTCAAAATGCCAGTCCGTGCATTTTTACATTTAACCTTTCCTCTTGCCATGCAATATCTGTTAAGTCATAACAACCCATAGCTGCCAAGTTATCCCTTTTTTTAAGGGATTTTCCCTTATGCTGAATAGGCTTCCTCGCGAGAAAAGGGAAAACTTGGCAGCTATGTAACAACCCATTACACATTTGCAAGCACCACTGGTGTGGAAGCCTATTAGCACTGCAGCCTGTGCTGTGATGATATTTAAATGGGTGGTATCTTTCCCCATATCTCTACTTCCATTTGCTCGTCATCTGAGCACTACTGAGTCATTTTGTTTCCAGTGGCTGAAACAATATTTATACCACTGTTCCAAATTCAGTGCCGTACAGGACCTGGCTTATATAACGATGATATGTTTTTCTTTCTTATTTCCTTTTTTTATAGGTTGCTTTTGATTTCAGTGACGTTGCTATCTATTTATTCAATAAACCTCCTGTTGTTGTGTGCCAAGGAAACAGGTAATTCATACGAACGTTGTACAATTCAATAGCAATGAAGGTGACGGGGTGAAGTATATGGAGAATAAAATAACTGCTTTTGCCCCCCCCATCAGTGCTATAATAGTGCGGGAGGGGGGATTTTAGTAGTAGTCCTGAATACAATAGAAAACATTAAATGCACTTTACTTCACCAGAGAAATTGAAGCCTTGCAGAAGTGTATCAAAGGAAGCAATAATCAAGCCTTCTATTCATGAAGGCAGATACAGACTCAGGTGAGACTGCAGGAAACAGAGCAGAACCAGTTCTTGATGCATTGCATTTTCTGCCTCAAACTCCCCATCCTGTGCTTTAACAAAGTACCAGAAGATGGAAGGTATAAAGACACAGTGTAAATGACAACAGTGCATAAAGGAAGTGCATGTAGTGCCTCAGATTTCCTAAGCTAGATAAAGGAATATTCCTGCTGGTGGTGCCATGTCGACTTAAAGTGTTCTTACGCATTGGCTAACCCTAAACAAATGGATCCTTGGTACGACTGCAGGTCCTTCATGCATGCCAAAGGAAGCGAACATTGTTGGAAACAGGAAGGTTCTCTAATTTTCTGTACAATGTGTTGCTGAACAGCACCTGTTAGGGATCAACAACACGAAAGGGTGGTTTCCTTAATGACCTGCTTGTGAACTTCCCTGGGGCATCTGTTTGGTCACTGTATGAAACAGGATTCTAGACCAGATAAACCATTGATCAGATCCAGCAGTGCTCTTCTAAGGTTCGGTGGTTTATTGTGCACCAAGAGTTGTGTTGTATCATGTTCTTCTTTTTAATTTTTCACCTTTTAAAATAGTTTCTTCTCAGATTGTAAGATTATATCCAAAAATGGATTTTTAAAGAAAGAATTTGAAGTGAAATAAAAAGAAAAGTTTGCTTGTTAATATACTCTGAGAGGTCATAGACCTCAGTCTGCCTATTTACATGACCTCCCCCCCCCCCAAAAAAATTATGATGATGCAAATGCTGTGATTGGGCTTTAGAATGCTTGGTGTTCCACTTGTTCCTAGAGCTCTCGATATTCAATTTCCTGCTGTTTCAGATATGTACATTTGCCAAAACATATTGAGGTTAAAGGAGCTTACTGAAGTGTTTGAATAGAAGCATTACAAATGTCAAGGAGGTGGGAGCAAGGAGATTTCATTTTGCTTTGAACTCCACCTCTAAGTGACAACTCCTGACATTTTGGAAATGCATGATAAGTGGACTGGACTACAGAGATGAACACAGAATTATGAATGGGGTGTATGTGTAGATGAGAGTGCGAGAACTGTAAATGACTTGCCATTATTGTATCATATCACGACTCTTTTCCAACCAGGCTGCATGGTCTATGAAAAACTTGGCGAGCAAATTTTTGGCACCCCGGGGAAGTTTATTGTTTTTGGATCCACATCTCTTCAGAACACTGGAGGTAAATGCTGTGTGCTTAGAGGAGACTTTTTGGTGTTTTCAGTCTCCCTAGTACCACTGTACTCTGCTCAAATTCTCGCTGCATTGTAATAAATGTTAGGAAGTATATCTAGTGTTTATGCTGTCTTGGATTCACTTTCTGCCCATATGCCTTTGCTCCTTCTTCTGCCAGTTCTAATAAAGAGACCAGTGTGTTTCCAACGATAGATGGAAGTCTAGCAATTCCTTTCCCCACCCATTTTTTTTGGAAACCCTTTTCTAGTATGGGTCATGTTAATGACATCATGTGAGTTTGCCTGCCCAGTTATTCTATTTCTATAGGACTATCCCTGGGTTATATTCACTGCATAGGCTGAAGCCTGGAGGCCACTTCAAATGAGACCTTTTGTACTTGGTTATGGTTCCTGACTTGAGTACAAAAAAACTTACGCTGTGTGTCTCAGATTCAAATGATGCATTTTAAGTGACTTGTCTCTTTAAAATGCACACAAATGGTGAGTGGGAAAGGATTGGGCCACTTCTGATGCATATATTAAAGGCATAAGCCACTGATAGTACTGTACAAACAGAGGGCAGGTTCAGACATAACATTTCTGGTCCATTGGAAATGGGCAAGCAACCTGAGCATTCCCGCATTCCCTTTATTTTCAGTAATATCTGCACTCGAAAGTTTGAGTGCTACCTGCAAGCCAGAATTGCAAACCACAGCTTGATACTGGTTTGCAATCCTGGCTTGCCAGAAGCAGTTAAAACCATGGTTTCCTCATCCAGATGACATGGAGATACTGCAATTTAACAGACTAGGCACTCTTCTCTGCAGCTGGGTGGGCTAGAAGAGAAAGAGGGAGCCCTCAATCTCATCACTTGTTCACATGCCAACATACCAGAGCAAGGGCGTACCCACCACGGGGCAAGTTAGGGCAGCTGCCCTACTCTAGAAGCCAGCTGCCCCCCCCTCAGGCAAGGCCAAGCACGGCGGGGAACCAGGGAGCGCGGCGCTGTGGGCGGGAACGCCGAACTCGCGCTCCGCTGGGCTGGGCTCCGCCTCCGCCCACCCGCCCTGCTTCTAGGGAGGGGCACAGCCCAGCGGAGCGCGAGTTCGCCGTTCCCGCCCGCTGCGCTGCGCCCTCCCTCCAGCTCCCCGTCGCGCCCTCAGGCAAAGCCAAGCGCGGCGGGGAACCAGAGAGCGCGGCGGGCGGGAACGCCAAACTCGCACTCCCCTGGGCTGGGCTGGGCTCTGTCTCCGCCCACCAGCCCTGCTTCTAGGGAGGGGCACAGCCCAGCGGAGCGCGAGTTCGCCGTTCCCGCCCGTCGCGCCGCGCTCTCCCTCCAGCTCCCTGTCACGCCCTCAGGCAAAGCCATGCACGGCGGGGAACCAGGGAGCGCAGCAGGGGGCCCTTCCTTCCCTGGCAAACTCCTGCCTTGCTGCCCCCTTTCCTGGCGCAGCGGCAGCTGCACTGTTGCCGGCGCCTCCCCAGCTTTCCTCTCTGTGACAAAGGCGCCCACCTTTGGCCAGGGTCTTTTCGATTGGGCCATCGCGAGGCAGCGGGAGGAGCTTGGCTCCGTCATCTGCCCGCATGCAAAACCGTGCAGGGGTCGGCAGTTGCTGAGAACAGGGTCGCAAGGAGAGAGGGGCGTCTGCGCGGTTCCAGATCTCTCTCTCTCTCTCAATCTCTCTCTCAATCTCCCAGCTGGAGGGAGGTCGCGCCACGGTGTGCTCTGTCGGGCTGTGCTCCGCCTCTGCCCATCAGCCCGGCGCCTCTGACTGCACTTTCCCCGCCCACTTTGTGGCCCCTCCCCTTCCGTGCATTGGCCCCTCCCCTTGCCCCCCAGTTTTGATCCTGGGTACGCCCATGTACCAGAGTTTATTGGACCAGCAATATTAATCTCTGAACCCACCCACTTGGGGATATCATAGCTGAATATACAAAAAGACTCGTTTGAATTGGCCCTGAGGATAGCACAGAGAAAAACCAAGCACACAGCAGTGTCTTAGCATCATGACTGATTATGTTCCCTTTCTAACAAGACCTTGTTTTCCCCAGCAATGCTGAGCTATCTCTTCATAGTTAAAAATGAACTACCTGCTGCCATAAAGTTCCTTATGGGAGAAGAAGAAACATTTTCGTAAGTTTAATTTGTGGCTTTGCTGACTGGACTCATTTGTTCATCGGTCTTAGGCAGGGGTTTATCAAAAGTATTCCATGCTAGAAATGTTATAGGCTGCTGTCATGCTTGTTTTGAATGCTAGGTGTTACATCACAACTTCTTATGGGATTATTAAAGGCAGAGAAATAAAAAGAAGCAAAATATATGCCTGAAAGTTATCTATTCTGTGCTGCTTCAGTTGTTTTTTTGTTTTGTTTTTGGAAAATTATAGTAATAAACAAAGCATTATTATCCAAGTTCTTGAAAAAAATGCACCATTGAGATATAATATATACCACTACTAAGCTAAACAGAAAAGGCCATTAGGGAAGTGGCAAGCCACTCACAGATATATATTTTTTCATGCTAGATCAGCCTTCACCCCCCCTGGTACCCTCCAGAGGTTAGGACTACAATTCCCATCAGCCTCCAGCACTGTGCTAAAGAGACAAACTGAGCAGTTGTATTCAACTAACTTTTACTCAAGAGCGGACCTATTATTAGACTTAAGTTAATCATGGCCATTAATTTAAATGGGTCTACTCTGAATAAAAGTTAGCTGAGCATCAGCACCAATTCCTAATACCTGACTGGATGTCTTGCTCTGCTCAAAAGAGGCAGTCAGAATTTTCCGTAGTGCTCCGTTTGCAAAGTATAGAGCTTGGGTAGCCAACATTGTGCTCTCCAGATATTGTTGGACCACAACTCCCATCAGTCCCTGACAGCAGAGCCATTTGTCAGGGATGATGGGAGTTGCATCCAACATTTGGAGAGTGCCCTATTGGCTACCCTGGTACAGAGAAATAAGTTAATGGGAGAGTTTGTACAATCACCCCTCTGCTTCATAGGCTGAGACATCAACGAACCTTTTGCTCGCACTTGCAGCCCCTTTATTCCTTCCTTCATGCAAACTGGCAAACCTACCAGGAAGTCTTCCATTTGCTACAGTTTCCCATTTCATTCAAACCAGGAAACTATGGTTAACAGCTTTAGAATATGGATTTTAACTCCAAACCATTGTTTTAATATTCTGTCTTGTTCTGAAGCTGTTGAGTTTCCCAGTTCAGACAAAACAGAAAACCGTAGTTAATAGGAGACTTTCTGATTTGTTTGCTAACTCACACAAAGGAAGGAGCTAAGAGACCACATATGTGGACCGGGGTGGGTGGGATTTGTTCATATCTCAGCTTATCACAATAGACATCATACGCCTAGAAGCAAGGACTTTTCATTCAGTGCATGTTGTCTTATGGCCACAGCACATATTGCAAAATAACTGTCTGCCTGGTTGGGCAAACCTTTCCTGTGTTGACAGCCTGAGGCAGGTCTAAAGCCAGTTGGCATGGCTTTGCCCTCCACCCCTGGCATTGCTTTCACCACTTGGGCAATCCTTAATAACTCCCATGCATGAAAAAGTGATGTTTGCAGACTCCTGTGGCTGAGATTCAAGAAAGGCAACTTCAAATTAATAGCTGTTTACTTATGCCATCTAATACCTGTCCTGGGAAATAGTGTCTTTTTGAGCAACTAGTCACTTAATAGGGGGTGGGGAAAACCCTGACGGTATAAAAATATGAGAATTCAGGGTAATAAAAGTGATGCTATCCTGTCACTTTTGAAAATGTTTTACAGGGCCTGGTACGTGGATGGGAGGCTTCTTGTCGTAACAGTGACGTTCTGTATAATCCTTCCCTTGTGTCTTCTTAAAAATTTAGGTAAGGATAGATACCTTCTTTAGTTTGAAGTATGGTTCTTAGACTTAATATTTAGGGTGTATTCCAATCATGGAAGGCCACATTCTGATTCAAGCAGATTCCTTAGCTCCAGAATAAACTATGCACAGGGAACCTTATAATATAAGAAGCCTAAGGTACAATTTGGTACTGTCTGAATGCATCTGGCTGTCTGAACCTGAGACAAAATAATGTCTTCGTTTGGTATTTTCTATTTCTGAACACTGATTATGGCCAAAAAAAGATTTCTTTCCCCCTGAGGCAATGTAAATAATGTTGGCTTGTCTCTCTCCCTCCTTCTTTCTCGCTCTTTTAAAAATACTGTTAACATATATTTTGTTCTTAAAATAAGGGAAGGTTCTGTTAAACATCACCTTTAAGAAAAGGTGAGCAATTCTACATAAAGCACAGACTAGTAAACACCTCAGGACATTCATTAGTCTAAGATATTTTTAATTGATTTTGACACTCACCAAGCCTGGCTCCAGAACCTTCTTTCCACAGTTTTGCTTTTTGCCAACTCTTCACTCCTTCCTCTGCCATGTCTCAAGACAACCTTTCCTTCTCCAGAAGTCAAACTAGTGCACTGAAAAATGCCCTTTTGTTTTTCATGGTATAATACATGTTATTTAACTGGATTTCTCCATTCAGGGAAAACCCTATAGACCTTTCACTGTGCATTTGAAGACAGGATAAGAATGTGACAACAAAATTGTCTTTCGCAGTTGAGAACCCTCTGTAATTCTATTTGATGTTTGCTCCTTAATGAATCATCTTTCCTCCCGCAAAGATTGAATTGTTTGAGCCAGGGTCCTAAAAATATAAAGATATGCCATCAGAACCGTTGGTGTTACTCCTGCTTCAATGTGGAGAAGCATTGTTTCCTTTTGAGTTGCCAAAAATAAAAATCCAAATGAAAAGTTAACTAACAGTGCAATCCTAACCTTGTCTACTCTGAATTCAGTGGTAAATGGAGTTAAGTTTACAGCAATAATAATTAACATATAAGTTCATTTCGGTGGCACCCCTTACACACACACACCTGCCATGTCACCCTGCTCCTGCTTATGTAACTATAAATCAACTAAATAAAAAAACAATTTGATCAGCTGGTGGTGCTAGCCTTCTGCCACCCATATAGCTGCTGCTTACTAAGAAGTAGAGAAGGGGTGAGGTGGAGGGGAACTTGTTCCATTACAAACGTACAGCAAGAACCAATCTGATGCTCTCATCAGTGTGTTTGCACCATGCTGACTTCATTGCTGCCTCTTCCTCTACCTCCTGGTAAGCATGGGCAACATGGGTGACAGAAGGTCAGGTGAGCTCCCCTGCCAGCTGCTCCTGGCTTTGTCTGGAAGCCAGCGTCTTTGAAAAGTTATTTGTGACAAAAGTGGCATAGGTATTCCCTGCATGTTATTGGAATATTTTCCATATTATTCACCAGAACTTAAAACATTTAACCTGTTCATAGTTAAATAAATGTGAATGAGTTGCTGGATAAGTTTTCCTTTGATTTTATCTCAGGGTATCTCGGCTACACCAGTGGATTTTCCCTGACTTGCATGGTATTTTTTCTCATAGTGGTAAGTTTTGCTTGGTGTTTTGGTTAGAATGGCATTATTAACTTCCAGTGTCAAGCCATTTGTTTTGGATATTTTTTCAATGGTGGTCCTTTATCCCAGGTTGTATACAAGAAATTTGAAGTTCCTTGTCGTCTGGATGAGAAAAATGCCACCGCGCCTCTGTCTCCAAACTCTAGCATTGCCTATGTGGATATGTGCCAACCCAAGTATGTCACCGTTAATTCCAAGGTATGTTTCTATCCACACCATTTTGCCATTTTGTTCCACATGCCAGCAGCTAGACTGTGCAATAAATCCTAGACAAATGTAAGTTTTCCAGCCAGCCAGAGCTGTCCCATCCCTCCCCTCTGCTGCAGCCAATCAGATGTAATAATCATATTAGCAGCAACACCAACACTATAGTTTCCCTTGTATTCAAACATCATTGTTTATGCTTGTTATTTAACAGGTGTTCCCAGTCCCATGAAAGCCATGTTTTTCTAGGCAGAGCTCCTAAGGTTTCAAATCATGGCAAAAACACAGTAGGTTGGATCCAAAGGGTTTCCACCCGCAAACAGAATGACACCTTTCATCAGAGCAAGGGAACCTCTGGATTCCATCCCATTTCATGGGACTTTCCCCGGTCATTGCATTGCAGCACTGGGCGCCCCTTCACATGACATGCAACTATAAAAGGCACAGGAACCCTGCCAGAGCAAAACATTGACAATCCCAGTTGAAGAGTGCAGAAAATTCAAACTTGCATATTGGAAACGATGACGATTTTCTTAATGACATTTGGAGGGACTAGGTCTCTCCCTCCTGACTCATAGTTTTGTTTTTGTTTTTCAAACAGACCGTGTACGCTTTGCCTACCATTACATTTGCATTTGTCTGCCATCCCTCGGTTCTTCCAATCTACTGTGAACTTAAAGAGTAAGAGAGAAATCATTGTTTTGTTATTAAAGCAAACTGCTTTGTCTGTAGAACGTTAGTACTGAGTTGCATTCTGCACTGCTAAGAGAAAGGAACTTTAATTTGAGAAAATCAGCAGGACCTGCTCATCATCTAGGAAGACGTGGCTCACCCAGGGGGTTTGATGGTGGCAACATAACAAATATGGGGCTCTCCTTAGATCTACACAGCTGTTAGCAGAGACGCAAACAGTGTGAACAATCACTTCATACGAGGCAATGCCAGAGTGCAGCCAATAACTGGTGTCTGTCTCTTTACATCTGGTACAAGAGCTAGCAGCATTGTCAATGTTATTTTCTGGAGCTTTCGATCTTATATGCTTTATACTAGCTTCCGTTTTCAAAAAGAAAGAAGGATCGCTGCCAACGCAGTGCTACTTAAAAAAGCATTTGGAAGGCAAAAGTTTGCTGAATTCTGAGATTAGCTGGGGCCTGCTCTGTTTTGTGAATGTGTGGACCATATAAAAACTCCTTAACCTTGCATAGATTTCAGGATCATTTCAAAATGTTGGTACTCCAGGAATATCCAGCTAGAGCTGGCACCTCTATAATTGCACAATGTTCCTATAATGGATGCATTTATACAAAGAGAGTGGACTCCTCACAGGAACTGCTTAACTGCGGCAGTCATCTAGTCTGGTGGTCTGTACAGTGGCTGGCAGCCCTGCCCTGAACTGCTATTTCCTAGTCCTGCTGCTTGAGTTCCTTAAACTAGCAAGTGTTAGTTATCTCTAAACAAGAAGAGTTAGTTGTTGAATCTAGCACCTTATGCAAGCAAACCACATGGACTTTTCCTTACTAGATTGGACTTGATACTCTGTTGGAATCTCTGTAGCAGAGAGGGTGGAAATTACCGCTCCCCACCCAGGAATCAAGGGCTCCCTAAATTAATCGGAGATCCATTTTGTTTTCCTGGTCTTCACTAAACTTTAAAAACCACAATGCCATCGTTATATCTTTTTACCTTAATTATGTGGGCTTCAAACCTTATTTGTTGTGTTTCTCTTTTAGGAGACATCTGAAGGCAGCCCTGTTTAGGAAGCTTTTAATGTTTAATTGATTATTGTATTTTAATGTCTGTTGGAAGCCGCCCAGAGTGGCTAGGGAAACCCAGCCAGATGGGCGGGGTATAAATAATTTATTATTATTATTATTATTATTATTATTATTATTATTATTATTAGTAAAAGCTGTCTCATAACTGCATGCTGTGTGTCGTATTCCTCATGTGAGAGTCTGGTGCAGGCATTCCCAATCTGCGGCCCTCCAGATGTTTTGGCCTACAACTCCCATGATCCCTAGCTAACAGGACCAGTCAGTGGTCAGGGATGATGGGAATTGTAGTTCAAAACATCTGGAGGGCCGAAGTTTGGGGATGCCTGGTCTGGTGGTTCATTGAATAGCCAAGAAAGGGTCATGGCTCCATACATATAGGGAAAGCCACCTATAAATCAGCCCTTTAATCACTATCATCTCAAGAAGATGGACAATGAAGTGGTATGGTGTGGACAGTTGTTTACTCCAAACCATTCCCCTACAGTGCTGCTCCTTGAGATCTCAACGGTCTTCAGACTTGTTCCTGTTAAGTGGCATACATTCAAGTCTAGTACCAATTATTCCTTAACTTCCCCCATTGCCCCATCTTGGTTTTGTTTGTTTTTCCAGTCGTTCACAGAAGAAAATGCAGATGGTTTCAAGAATCTCTTTCTTCGCCATGTTTGTCATGTATTTCTTGACTGCTATTTTTGGCTATTTGACATTTTATGGTAAGTGACTATTTTTGGCTACTCACCTCTTCTGCCTTACTGTACATTTAGAGAAAAAGAAACTGAAAGGTGTGTTTGTTTCTGTCGGTTTTCTGAATTTTGTAAATGGTTGAGGTTCTGCTTTCTTGTTTCCTCACTGTGCACAGAAGGTAACGTGAAAATTGGGGTATCTTCTGCTTATTTGAAAGTGGCATTTCCTTGGCCCTTGACATCATACTTGCACTCCCAAGTGTTTGGGGGCAGGGAAGTACACAAACCAGAGCACTGCCCCCAGTCACTTCATTCTTAGCAGGAGGTGGGGAAACATTTGCCCAGGCCCACTGGGTAGGGGTGGAGCAGTTATGCTAGCTTCCTAGCTGGATGCTTGCTGGTGCTTAACAAGAAGAAAAAGGAATGAGAGGTCAGTGCAGTGCAGATGCATCATCAGAAGTGCCAGATGGGACCTGTCAGTGCATTTGCACATCACTGATCTCCTTGCAACCTCACCCCTCTCCCTTCTGGAAAGCAACAGTGGCCCACCTGAGAGCAAACAAGTGTAGCCCCTCTGCTTCACCTGACGATCTGCTTCTCCCCCCCCCCCCCAGTCAATTATATGAAAAGAGCAGGGGAAACCTACTATTCATACTTTAGCTTCAGGTTATTTCTTGAGTGGGTAGGAGGGAAAGTGGAGTGAGCTGGGACAATAAGGGGAGGAAAACAGGGAAAGTCAAGTGTCACGGGAGTCAAAGGAGAGAGAGTAGGGGGGAAAATGGAGAGAGAGAGAGGGAGAGGGAGGATGTGCACACACAAAACACATCAGATCTAGTACAAATAGATCCTCTTGAAATTGCGTCAGAATTTTGTGGGTTCTTTCTCCCCTCTCCCCAAAGGGAACAGCGTCCACAGCACTCTCAACACTCCAATTTTGCCCCAGGTGCAAAAGCAGCTGGTGGTCCCTGAACTTCAGAATAATCTCGTAACATCCCATTAATTTGAATACAGCGAGTGAAAACAGTTATATTTACAAATAAAATGACTGTTTAAATTGTCCTAATATCCCAAGTTAAAATAATTTCATAAATTTATTTGTAAAATGCCACTCTTTTTTGCATCATTTGCGCTTGCAACCTGTTTGATTTAAACAGGGACTAACTGAAGCTGAGTACTTGGGCTCTTTCCCTCTCGCTTCCTCACTGTGTTCAGGCCCAGATTGGTGGTTCACACCCACACTGGACATTAGCACAACTGAGCTCCACTGAAATGAATGGGACTTACTCTCTGGCAAGTGTACATCGGGTTTCAGGCTGAATTTGATCTTTGCGGTTCACTGGAGCATGAGTTAAAACACTGTTTCCGATCCAGCCTGTTTCACCGCCATCCCTGTTGCCTGCAGATTAATCACTTGTTGTTTGAGGTGGCTCTTGCCAAGTGACAGCTTCTATGAATTAATTGCTTAATTGCTGGAACAGTTCTCTCTTTGTCTTCCCTGCAGAAACCGTGTCATCAGATCTGCTTCACAAGTATCAGAGTAAAGATGACATCCTCATCTTGACAGTCCGTGTTGCTGTCATAGCTGCAGTCATCCTCACAGTCCCAGTGTTATTTTTCACTGTAAGTCTGAGGCTCCCGTTCACTTTGAGATGTCTTACCATATCCTAGGAACAACTATCAGATTGCTGCATAGATTCATTTAGATTTGGTCCTGCTGACGGTGGCCTACAGTTTAAAATAAAATCAACCCCACCCCCTGAAAAAGTGCAAGTAAACAATAGCAGTGCCATGGAGTCCTGAGCCACCCAGCACCAGTGGTCTTGGCATGGATGTTGAAGTCCCCTATAACCAGCAGTCCTAGAGTCCTCAACACCACCTTCCAGACCAGCTCTGTCCGCTCAGGTAGGGAGACTGCTGGGCAGTCAGGCAGGTGATAAACTAGCAGAATCTGTCCTGATTGCCCTTAAATGGCTCAGAACCGCCTCTCCCCATTTGAACTGACCTGGACCCTGCAATCATCATCTGAAGCCCTTATTTGTGTGCCTCCTCCATGAGATGTCAGGAGGGTGGCAACACGAGAACGGGCCTTTTCTTCAGTGGCTCCCCATTTGTGGCATGCTCTCCCCAGGGAGGCTTGCCTGTCACTTTTGTTACATATCTTTAGGTGTCAGGCAGAAACATTCATCTTCTCACAGGGCTTTGGCTACATTAAGCAATCTATGGCCTTTTAAACTGTGGGGGGTGTATTGCTTTTGTTTGCTATTATTCTTTCTATTGTTGTGTTTTTTATACTGTAAGCTTCCCTGTGATCTTTGGCTAAAGGGCAGCATAGAAATTTGGTTTAAAAAGCAAATAAATGCATTCAGGTTACTGCCTGTGAATTCCTAAGTGGGCACTATCCCATTCCACAGTAAGGGCTCAGTTAGCCAGAGGAAGGCAGAAATGTGACATACGTATCTTGGTGCAGGAAAATGTTCATCCTTTCCTGTTGTGAGTCTGATTTGCTAAGCTCTGTGAGAGGAAGAATGAATTTCATCCTGGCAGAAGAGTAATTAATTTTGACACTAGAACAAATAATGTTAACATAAAAAGCCTGCAGCTGTAATAAATAGCATCTGGTGGAAATGCAGATAATATGCCCCCCCTCTCATACCCACAAAGACATTACCATGTCTTAACAGTGCAGTCCTAACCAGGTTTTCTCAGAAGTAAATACTGTTGGATCCAAAAGAGCTTATGCCCAAGTTAGTGGCGTTAGGATTGCAGCCTAAATTCTCTAGAATGGATTTGGAGTCAAGCAAATCTAAGTGCATTATACAAAACTATGGAGGGAATTAGTAAGGGAAATTATGCAAATTTTGACTGCAATAGTTTTCTTTTTTCTCTTTACAGGTGCGTTCTTCTATATTTGAGCTTACTAGAAAAAACAAATTTCACATGTGCCGTCACGTTGTGGTTACGGTGATCCTTCTGGCGATCATTAACTTGTTAGTTATTTTCATACCTTCCATGAAGGATATTTTTGGAGTTGTAGGTACAGTATTCAAATTATATTTGATTAAGAAATGCCTTTTATTGTGGGTCACATCAACTTGTCTGTTATAACAAAATCTATGTGTTTGATTTGCCACAGGGGTAACTTCTGCCAATATGCTGATTTTTATTCTCCCGTCATCACTTTATTTAAAAATCACCCACCAAGATGGATCCAAACTGATTCAGAGGATTTGGGTAAGTTTCAGAGATCAGGAACTATCTCAAGCTTTGTCCCAGTAGCAATCCCTAAACTAAGTCTGAAACTGTAGTCCTCCAAGAGCATAAAATAATTCTGCTTGGCTTTGATGCACATTCTCATTTGGTTAACCTATTTATGAAAGTAAGTTCTGCTAGCTGAACTACTTTTCCCCTTTTGGTTCCAGGCCTCTCTCTTTTTGGCATTAGGAGTAATGTTTTCCCTGGTGAGCATTCCTCTCGTCATCTATGACTGGGTACATTCAGGAGACACTGCTGAAGGCCACTGAAGTTAATGGGACATTAAGAAGAAGACATTTCCATTTTGCTACTCACACCAAAATCATTATTATCCCATTTTGTTAATATGCCCATCCACTCTTTGTGAGCATCCTTCATGAACTCAAAACAATGGAATACCAGTAGAATGCAATGTTCTACTGTGGGTTGCAGCCAACTAAGTATTACTCAAGAGTAGTCCCACTGAAATTACCAGTGATGGATACAAGTTAGTCATGCCCATTGATATCAGTTGGTCTACTCTGAATAGGACTAACATTGGCTACAACCCAATCATTTTATGTTACCTTATTTTAAATGTTATCCTTCATGTTCCCACAAGCTACTGGATCAGTATTAAGTTTATGGTGGTGGTCAGTACAATTTTGCATACTCATAGATTTGTCCATTGGCCATTGGTGTTCTGTGTGTGGTAACTGACACTAAAATAATTGAGGGTATATACTTGCAAATTAATATATCAATTTGTTTTCAACTACAATCAGTTAACCAGCCTTGATCAAACTAGAGAGCACTTCCTGGAGATAAGTTTACCTCTACCTGATTGTTCTCGTCCAGCAGTGTGCTTAGTGGATAGATAACCATTAGGTCACATATGTACGTAATCTATAGGGTCTTTCATATCCGTGAACAAAGCCTGTACACTATTAAGCCTTAGTAGATCCCTACAGGAAGTTGTCTTTTGCACACTCAGTTTGTGAGTTCCATGTATGCATGTTTGGTTTATTTTCAAAGAAATGGTTTGTGTTCAGATAGTTGTCCCCTGGGGATGTGAACAAATTCATAAGGTTGATTGCTGCCAATTATAGAACTGTTGGTTTCAATCTGGAGCTGCGGAGGTGGTGGCTTCTTAATGAGCACTGCTGGAAGGATGTCCTAGAAAAGAAGGGAAGATTTCCCTAGACTTTGGCCCAGGACTTTAAAAGCAGGATACACTTCTGAATCACAAATGGTTATGAAGCTGAACACGAACAGACTCAGAACGGGTGTTTGTCTCAGCTAAATAAGTGGTCTGACAATCATTTGAAAGCAATGCCACAAATAAAAGCCCTGATGGAACTTCAGGAAATTGACCTCGGGCTGACCACTGAAAAGTGAGCATGCAGAGCTACGGCAAGCTTTCAGGTGAACAGAGCAGACCCTGTTCCCTTTGAAATGTACCGTTGGTGAAGGCAGTTATCACCACTATGAAGGATCTCACTGGAGGTCACAGACAGACATCTTAACTGCCAGCCCTTGGTAGCTTTTGCGTATTGTGGTAGAAATTCTTGCGTGTGTATTTCCCGGTTTGCATTTGAGTTTGTGTGGTGGGTGTGTATGCTATAGTGTAGCAGGCAGCCAGGCTCCACAAGGTTATAAAATTCACTTGGCTATATCTCCCCATGAACCTTGCAGTGGAGGCAGGGAAATCTCTCTCAGCCTGACAAGGGAGAAGAGTTTGATGAGAAGCCACTGCTTAAACAGAGTGGATGTAGGCAACCATTTACCAATTGGAAAGTCAGCACAGTTTGCAAATATGATTAATGTTGTCCTTTCAAATGATAAGGAGAATCTTACCACATACCAAGTGAAGGTGTGCAGGAGTTGATCACCTGTATCCATCCAACCACATTCAGCCTCTGTTCTGATGACAGACTCTATGGGAATTAGAGTCTGTATCAGCAGCCTTCGACTTTTTCAGACCCAGTCTCATCATTAACCCAAACATACATTTGGGGACTCATTTCTCCTGTTTTTACCATGCATTTGTACAGTAGGTTGGGCGCTGCTGGACTCACACTAGTAGAGAGTCCTGACCCACCAATTGAAGACCAGTGGTCTACAACAGAGTTTCCCAACTGGTGGTTGGACCCCAAGGGATCCATGTAACCTACCCTTAGGGTCCATGGAACATAGCCATCAGCTAACCATGATAGCCTGTGTTTTTGGGGTGCTCTCGCATAAGAGCACTGTGCCCCAAAACACACGAGATCGCGGCACCCGAAAACGTATGCGGGTCACATGACTTGTGACTTGTGCGAGCTCGCGGCCTGGAAAATGTGCGTCCTGTTTTGCACTGGGACATGTTGGAAGGTATGGTGGCACCACCGACATAACAAAAAACTGCCACAGATATATCAGCATTTTCAAAAATAGGGGTTCCATAGCTAATTGAGAGCCTCTGCCCTTGAAGGCAGATAAGACACTTTCACTGGAACAGAATGCTGCTGACCAATTATTGACAGGTGCCACATATACAGAGTGTTTAAATCACTCTTATATCACTTTGACAGCCATGGCTTCCCCCAAAGAATACTGGGAACTGTAGTTTAATAAGGGTGCTGGAAGTTGTTAGGAGACCTGTATTCCATCACAGAGCTATGATTTGCAGAGGTCTTTAACAATCAAGCTTTCTTCCCATGGAACTCTGGGAATTATAGCTCTGCGAGGGGGGATAAGGATCTTAATTCTTAGTCTTAACAAACTACAACTCCCAGGATTCTTTAACCAGGACTGTTAAAGTGATCTAAGAGTTGATTGATCTAAGCTTTGTTCTGATTAATATGTGTTAATGGGAAAGGGGCTTGCATAGGTTTTAACATTTCAGCAGTTTATATGGCTTTTAATTTATTTTGTCAACTATTCCAGACAATTTTTAAAGCTGAGAAACAGCACATAAATATTGTAAATAAATATTAAATTTGGATGGAATTTAGAATGAGTCCCACCTATCCAGAACCAGTTAAGAACAGGTTGTGAGAATCTCTCTCTGTTGTGTCAGGAGCAATTAAAGATAAACCAAACTTATTTCTAAAACAAGTCAATGCTGCAGTTCTATTGTCTTTGTTTTTGGAGTTCTCCTTCATTATTTCCAATATACTTGGTTTGGGGTACATGTCTGGAAATGTTGGGATGGTTCAGACTTAATCATGCTTAGAGCAGACCTATTGAAATCGCTGAGACTTAAGTGACCAACTTACATTGATTCTGATTTCAAAGCAGAATCCAGCTCACGGGAATCACTTGAACTGTTTGTCTTTACTGTAAAAAAAATTATTCTATTTAATTGTACCTCTTTCAAAAACCCTTTTATTGGCATTTTGTTTCCATTGCTGCGCCCGCAGCTTTGATTTACATATGCTGCTTAAACTCTTTGTAGGTTTAAAAGCTATTGAGTATTTCCTCAAAAAGCTGTGCCCCGTTTTCTAGATTGCATTGATAATAGTATCTCTTCGATCGAAGCTTTCATAGAATCATAGAGTTGGAAGAGACCACAAGGGCCATCCAGTCCAACCCCAGGCACTGAAATGAAAGCAAGCAGGTTCAGGGGTGATTGCAGTGTATGACAGATAAATCTCCTTGGTACCATAGTGGTATTTGTAAATTCAAATGTTTAGTTTTATGTTAAGAGGATTTCTACACACTACACACCCGCCCACCCCACAAGAACATAAAGCTAAAAGGGAGAGTGTACCAGCAAGGCTGAGAAATAGTAAAAGAACTACTGAGGAAGTCGTAAGTTTCATCTCAGTGCCTTGTAAGGAAATACAGTTTGAAAACCACCTCAAGCAATTAAATGTAACGTGACAGAGAAACTGGGGAGACTTTGTTCTCTCCAGCCATTGTCCACTCAGCAGAGACTTGTTCTGGAACAAATGAAGAGAAAGTTGAAACTGTCTTCAGTCTGAAGGGTCACATGATGATCTTTCTGCATACACAGATACCCCCACACTGCCTGTTAAGCTGCTCCTAAAACTCAAGAGACTAGCCTTCAATTCAGTAGAAGGATCTGTGTGTGTGCGTGTGCGTGCTCTTGGTTGTAGCCTGAGTTACTGCAGTGTCTGTTATCCAATATAGACACCTACCAGCATGTTTCTTTTTAAAAAAAATCAAATCAAATCATTATAATTGCCCTTGAGGTGTTCTGCAATGAAAATTTCTGGATCACAGTTATCCACCCTTTGGATCAATCAGTGTTTGTTTTATCCAGTATAGGCTCTGGGACAATTGTCCTACTAATATTCAGCCCACCTGTATATTTTTTAAACCAAAACTCATGATTAACTGTACATATTTCATAGTACTATTTCATAACTGCTTTTATAAATATTTTGCCTCTTTTCGGAATGTGTAGGACTTTAGAATGTGATATTATTTATCATTTCTGCAAAGTGCTTTACAGATAGTATCTTGTTCGTCTGCAAAACCACATTGTGAAGTAGCTCAGTTAAGAGTTCCCTGTTGCAGAATGGAGGTTTGGGGAGGGAATGAATTGTTCATGACTGAGCAAGGATTGGACTTAGGTCTCCAGTCTAGGATTTTGTCCATTAGACATTTTGAAGGATGGTACAAAAAGCAAGTTGCTGTTGGCTTCAGACTGACACATGAAACTGTGTACTAGGTTTCGTTTTTGTCTTAAACGCTGATATAAAATGGCCTGGTGATTCCTAGAGACTCTTGGGATTTACCATAATATTGTGGTATGCTTGCAAATACTGTAAATTACCAAATGGATGAGTAATGGAGAATAATAAGCACACAAGGTGTTAGGGGTGGGGTAAGTCTCAGGGTCTTGAGATGAGATTCACAGGAGCATTGTCAACATTAAATGATAGTTGGTTCCCCTCAGTTTGGGAATAATTTTGGCAGTGGTGTAGCACATTTCAAGCAAAGCCACAACATCCAAGCCATTAATTCATTGCCCAGGCTATCTTGATGAAGATGAATTCCAATTAAAGCTACAGCATAATTGATTTTTTTAGGTCACACTTCCAGTGTTTTGGTTTTCTATGCCAGCCTCAATTTACTCCTTCCCTATCCTTCTTTTGTGCATGTTGATATTGACTAGGAGCTCTGTTTTTATTAACTTGAATTGTTTTAAAAGGGGATTGGGGGGGGGAATCATGGAACGTAAGTCTATCAACAGCTGCTAGCCATGATTACAAAACAGAATCTCCATGTTCCAAGACAGGGAATGCAAATTATTGAAGGGCAAGAGAGGGCCGGTTCCCTTCATTACCTGCTGGGACGATCTCCTGGAGGCCTCTAATGGCAAACAGGATACTAGGTGGGCCATTGGACTGATTTAGCAGGGGCTTAATAGCTGGCTATAAAGGTATTTTCCAACCTTAGGTGATAAAGCACAGTACATGTGTAATTGCTGTAGAGGATCCAAATACCTCCCCTCATCCCCAGCAGTATGTCTGTTGCAGGAATGTCACGTTTCCCCATCACAATCATTTGTCCCTGGGGGTGGGGAGAGAAAGGGAGAGGGAAAGCAATGGGTAGCAAAACTTGCTCCCAGTTGCATTGCATATGACGTTGCACTATTGCTTGAAAACCAAATACAATCCGGATGAAATAAAGACAAGGATATTACATATGCCTTTCCTTGGTCCCCCAGTTCCACAAACTTCTTTCTGAACTTTGGACAATATCACAGTAGAATGTATTGGCTTAGCTGGTTTTTTTTAAAAGCCTCTCAGATCTCCTCTGTCCAGGGATCTTTCTTTATTCGGAAGTGACCGTTCCTGAGAGTGCTTGGCATCAGGAAAGCATTTCCTTTTGTTTTTTTTGTTTTTTTCTTTTAAAAAAAACTGAATGTGCCCATTGTTTCTCAGTGTTCTGTTATCAAATGTGAAGATGATAACTGTCACAGTGGCCGGAGTGGACTACTTCAGAGTAACGACGCTACGCAGCTCTGCATTTTATTCTTTTATTGGTGCTGCGTATTTACAGTGCTCAAGTCATTGCTATTTACACGGAGCGATGTTGTCAGTCGGTTTCAGAACCTCCTAATGGCTTTTGGCGCGTCTTTCTCCAACACAAAAGCTTTGGCAGACCCATCCTCTTGCCCCTCCTCTTCCTGCGTAATTCTGGAGTTGGGGGGATGGGTCTTCCCCCCTTACTTGCCCCTTCCTGTCCCACCTGGGACCCTGGCTCCTCTACCTTGCCTGAGCCTCGGACACGACTTCCTGCTTCCCCACTGGAATCGGAACTCTCCCTGCTTTCCCCTTTGCTCGGGGACGGGCTTGAACTCAGGAGGGGAGGGACTTCGCGATATCCCCTGTCCCTCACATCCACCCCCCTCCCAAGCTCTCCTTCACCCCTCCCCAGGCCCCCCCCCATGTGTCGGTGACGACTGGAAGCCTAAAAACTCGGTGCTCTCCGAGCCCGTTGGTGTGAACACCTCCCCCCAGTCCTGCGAGCCCCCCCCTTCCGCCTGGGAGGACGGGAATCCCAAAAAGTCCGTGGCGTCAGAGCTGGTGGGGGTAAAAATGTTTTGCCAAGCTGCTCCTTCCTCTGACTGGGTGGATCTTGGCGACACCCATACCTCATCCTCTGGTTCCTCAAACTCCGCTTCCCAGCGCCATGGTGAGCTGTTCTCCCGTGCCTCCTCCTCCTCCCCCTCCCTTTCCATGTGCCAGGGCTTGGGTCTGTGGGGAAAGAGGGCGTGAAATTCTTCCACCAAGAATTCCTCCTGTATCTGAGTGGCGGGAACCCATTCATTCTGGGACGGTGGAGCATCCTCCCATGCCATGAGGTACTCCAGGCCCCCCACCCCCCACCTTGAATCCAGGATGGCCGTGGCCTCATTGAGTTGCTCCCTGCTTTCCCTCTCCCCCCCTCCCTCGGGGGTTTGTTCGCTGTCTCTGAGCCTGCTGCTTTCCCTGTACGGCGACAGCAGCGATCTATGAAACACTGGATGCACCCTCATGTCCTCTGGCAGTGCCAGCCTGTATGCCACCGGGTTGACCTGTTGCGTGACCGTGAAGGGGCCCAGCCATTTGGGTGCCAGCTTTTTGCACCTCCCTCTGGTGGGAAGGCCCTCCGAGGACAACCACACCTTGTCCCCCACCCTGATGACCTCCCCTTGTCGCCTGTGGCGATCTGCCCCCTTTTTGTACGCTTCCTTGGCCCTCTCCAAGTGTTCTCTGAGCTGCTGGTGCACCGTCTCCAGTTCCTCTGCCCAATCCTCAGCCTGTGGGCCCTCCTCCTCCTCCTCCCTCTCCCTCTCTGGGAAAGATCTGAGGTCGCGCCCGTAATTGGCCTTAAAGGGCGACACCCCTGTGGAGACGTGCACTGCATTGTTGTAGGCAAATTCTGCTAGTGGCAAGCGATCCACCCAGTCCGTTTGCCGCTGGCTGACGTAGCATCTCAGGTACTGCTGCAGAATGGCGTTGACCCTCTCCGCTTGTCCGTTGGTCTGCGGGTGTCTAGCCGTCGACAAGCTGACCTCCACCTGCAGGAGGTTCATGAGCCGCCGCCAGAACCTGGAAACAAATTGGCGGCCACGATCCGAAATAACCCTTAAAGGTAATCCATGCAGTCTGAAAATGTGATCAACAAACAGTTTGGCTGTCTCTTCTGCCGAGACTGCCCTGGCACACGGTATAAAGTGACACATTTTGGACATGAGGTCCACCACCACCAACACTGCAGTCTTACCCCTGGACGAAGGCAGATCTGTGATGAAGTCCATGGACACCACTTCCCACGGCCTGTGTGGTGTGGCTAAGGGCTCCAGCAACCCTGGTGGCGCTGCTCTGACCACCTTCGCCCGCTGGCAGGTGGTACAGCCCCTTACATAGTCTCGAACATCTTCCCTCACCCCTGGCCACCAGAAGTGTCTCATGACTAGGTGAGTGGTCTTGTCCCTTCCAAAATGCCCCGCTGTAGGGTTGTCGTGCATCTGCTTGAGGACCGTACGTCGAAGCTGGGTGGTGGGTAGGTACAGCGCACCCTTGTAGAAAAGCAGCCCTCTGCGTTCTGCAAAGTCTTTTGCCTGCTCCCTCCCCCCTCTCAGTTCTCTGAAGATGCGGTTGGCAAATTCATCCGCTGCCGTCAGTGCTGTGAGTTCTGCCTCGCTCACCACTGCTGCTCCGCAGGACCATGCCGACGGGGGGAAAATGTGCCTTGGGGCTGGTGGCGCCTCCTCCTCCATGTACTCTGGCTTGCGGGAGAGGGCATCCGCCCTGACATTCTGCTCTCCTGGGATGTAGTGTATGGAGAAGTTGAAGTTCGAGAAGAACTCCGCCCACCGTATCTGCCGCTGGTTGAGCACCCTGGCAGTTCTCCAGAACTCCAGGTTCTTGTGGTCTGTGCACACCTGGATGGGGTGCTTGGCGCCCACCAGGAAGTGTCTCCAGTGCTGGAACGCCGCGTGGATCGCAAGAAGTTCCCGATCAAAAACTGTGTAGTTTCGCTCGGGCTGGGTCAACTTCCTGGAGAAGAAGGCACAGGGTCTCCACTCTCTGTTGGCGTCCAGTTGCAACAAAATGGCGCCCACAGCCTTATCAGAAGCATCTGTTTCAATGCGTAGGGGCGCGTCCTGAACCACGTGGAACAGGTTCTGGTCTGAGGCGAACACCCTCTTGAGGCTTTCGAACGCTGCTTGCGCCTCTGGTGTCCACCTGAACTTCTGCTTGCCTCTCAGGCAGTCAGTGATGGGAGCCGTAACTCGAGAGAAGTTCTTGATGAACTTCCTGTAGAAGTTGGCAAAGCCTAGTAGGCGTTGGGCATCTTTGCGCGTCCTGGGGCTGTGCCAGTCCAGGATGGTCTGCACCTTGTCCTTGTCCATTGCCAGCCCCTTGTCTGACAGCTTGTAGCCCAGGAAGTCCACCTCCTTGGTGTGAAACTTGCACTTCTCCAGCTTCACATACAGGTGGTTCTCCTTCAGGCGCTGTAACACCTCCCTGACGTCCTTCACGTGCTGCACTGGGTCGTTGGAGTAAATAAGGATGTCATCCAGAAAGACCAAGCATTTCCTGAAGAGTAGGGACCCCAGGACGTGGTGCATGAAGGCCTGGAAGCATGCTGAGCCCCCTTGCAACCCGAAGGGCATCACCAGATATTCAAAAGAGCCCAGAGGCGTGAACATCGTGGTTTTCCACTCATCGCCTTCCCGGATCCTGATCAAGTTGTACGCCCCCCTCAGGTCTAGCTTGGTGAAAATCTTGCCTCTGCGTGCCGCTGTCAGGAGATCATCCACTCTGGGCATGGGGAAAGCCACTGGCTCTGTCACCGAATTCAGCCGTCTAAAATCCACCACCAGACGGCGCTGTTGCGTGTCTTTCTTGTCCACCCAGAAGACCGGGCTGCCCCCTGCTGCCTTGCTTTCTCTGATGAACCCCCGCTTGAGGTTCTTGTCGATAAAAGCGCGCAGATCCTCCAGTTCCTGGTCTGACATGGCGTACAGCTTGGCTGGGGGTATAGTTGCCCCAGGCACCAGGTTGATCTGGCAGTCAAAAGGCCTGTGTGGGGGCAGGTGGTCGGACTCCGCTTCACTGAAGACCTCCTGCAGGTCCCAGTATGGTTTGGGTATCGCCTCACCCCCTTTGACGTGCATGGTGGCCACCGTGGCTATCGGAGGCCCCTCCCCTGGTTGGTGCTGCATGCAATGTTCCAGGCAAAAGTCCGATCCAAAAGTGATGCATCTCTGATGCCAACTTATGGAGGGGTCGTGGCGCGCCAGCCAGCTCATGCCCAAAACGATTGGGGGGTCTGAGATGGTGGTGACGTTGAATGCCAGTGTCTCTGAGTGCCTTCCAACCGTCATTCTCATGGGGGGGGTTTGATGAGTGATGGCCCCTCCCAGCAGCTCTCTGCCGTCAATGGTTGCCACGTGCAGAGGAAAATCCAGCTGCAGAAGCTGGATCTGGTGCTCTTCTGCAAAGTTTCTCGAGAAGAAGTTGGCTGAGGCACCACTGTCAATTAGGGCGAGGACCGTCAATGGATAGCCATTTGGGAGCGTGAGCGTCACTTCTAGAACCACTCCTGCTCTGGGAGGGGTGGGCTGGCTCTGCTCCTCTCTGTGCGGGTGGGTGGGCTGGGGCTGTTGTCTGCTGACTGTGCCTGGCTGCCGCCCCTTGTCTCCTGCAGCCAGGCTTTCCCGTTTCCCTGCTGTGGTGCTGCGTCAGTGGGGGAGGGCACAACCGTTCCCGCCTTTCCTTGCCACTCCCTGCGATGTGGGCAGTCTCTGACGAGATGCTGGGGGGAGTTGCAGAGAAAGCAATTCCCACCCCTTCCCTCCTTGCGTCTTGGCGCCGCTGGGGTTTGAAAAGCCCGCGCGCGCGCGCTATCAATCTGCATGGGTTCCTGGTCCTGACTGGCCCCAGGCGTGGCTTGAAAGGGTTGTTGAGGGAGTGGCTTCTCCTGCGACCGTGGGAACCAAGCCCGCTTTGCGCGCGTTGCTTGCTTGTCGCTCCATCTGGATTCCTGCCTCACCCCCACCGCCAGAGCCGCTTTGCTCAGTTGATCCATATTACTGGGCTTTGGACCTCTCGAGAGCTCATCCTTCACCTCCTCATGCAACCCCAAGTAAAACGCCGCTTGCATTGGGGCAGACTCCAGATCCCACCCCAATCTGTGCACCAGCATGGTGAATTTCGCCCAATACGCGCGAACTGTCATATTTCCTTGGCGTAAATTATGAAGTTCCTCCTTAGTCTGGTCCATATGACTATCGGACGAATACATCGTTTTCAAACCTTCTAGAAATAGTTTGACATTCTTCATGCAAGGATTCCTTGTTGCAATTAACGGTCTTAGCCACTCCCTGGCCGCCCCTGTAAGGTGCTCCACAATAAACGCTACTCTGTGCTCATCATCAGGGAACTCATCGTGGTGCAGCTCAAGAGCATACACAATCTCAGTCTCAAAGCCCTGAAACTCCTTCGGGTCTCCATTGAACTTGCTTACTAGGGTCCCGGCTCTCCTTCCTGGCAGCACTTGGACTTGGGGTGCCCCTCCCGCCTTGTTTTTCTCTGCATCCAGCTTGTTTTGGAGGTCTACCGCCACCGCCCTTAAATGCTGCTCTTTTTCCTGGAGCTCTCTCACCTGTTCCGCAAGTTGTAGCCGGTCGTCCTGGACCTTCTTAGTCTCCTCTTTAGCTGCCTTCAATTCTCCCTGCGCCTGCAGCGACAGCTGTTGCAGTTCTAGCTGGGCTTGCTCAGCGATCTGCCGCCACTTCTCCGCCTCTGACACGCTCATCCCGGCAACTCCAAAGTAGCCCAAAAATGATTAGGAGGTTGCTGTCACAGTGGCCGGAGTGGACTACTTCAGAGTAACGACGCTACGCAGCTCTGCATTTTATTCTTTTATTGGTGCTGCGTATTTACAGTGCTCAAGTCATTGCTATTTACACGGAGCGATGTTGTCAGTCGGTTTCAGAACCTCCTAATGGCTTTTGGCGCGTCTTTCTCCAACACAAAAGCTTTGGCAGACCCATCCTCTTGCCCCTCCTCTTCCTGCGTAATTCTGGAGTTGGGGGGATGGGTCTTCCCCCCTTACTTGCCCCTTCCTGTCCCACCTGGGACCCTGGCTCCTCTACCTTGCCTGAGCCTCGGACACGACTTCCTGCTTCCCCACTGGAATCGGAACTCTCCCTGCTTTCCCCTTTGCTCGGGGACGGGCTTGAACTCAGGAGGGGAGGGACTTCGCGATATCCCCTGTCCCTCACAATAACATTGAATGCCTTTGTCAAACACAGGGCTGGCAGGACCTTGATACTCACATGCTGTACATATACCCCCTAAGTCTGATTTTTTTAAAAAACAGCAGCAACAACAACAAAAAGAATCTATGCAGTTGTGTTGTATTGTAGGAAATGTTTCATTTGTGTATGTATATATATATATTGTAAATAAATAGGATGCTTCTATTTTTGCAGTTGTGTATTCCGTAAAATGAAAGTGCTGAGGTAGTCTGTCCATAAGAGTTATTTAAAAAACAAAAAATGTGTTTGTAGCCAAATCTGAATAGTAGCATCAAAGCCTTAGCTCTCGACTTCACTGAATTTGTCCTCTCCCACTTTTACTCTGTCCAGCTCTATTATACCATGTATTGAAGTTGCCTAAAGCAAATCCTAAGCTTATATAATGGTGTTGTTTACTGTAGCACATTTCTAAGAGCACAACTCAATGAACTGCCATACTTTGCTACTGTCTGCCATATAGTTCTCTTTGTTAACTGGAAGTAAAATGTAATCCTTTTGCAGTGCCCTCTAACCTTCTATGAATCTATGCTGTGATACAGAGCTTCATGTGTGCTTGGATGTGTCCATAAACAAAGAAACTACCTTATATCAGCTCAAACCATTGGGCCATGTTAACCCATTTCTGTCTGCTCCAAACTGGCAGCCATTCTGCAAAGTCCAAGGAAGAGGTCTTCCTCTGCTGCCTGAGATCCTTCAATTAGAAGTGAACCTGAAGCAATATGCTTGTGGTTCATCCATCCCCTACATACAACACTTCCAGTCCCCACTAGACACTTTAGCTATACATTGGGAAGGGAGGCTGCTTGCAGACTCAACCACAGCAGATCTTCAAATCAGGATGCTTGAGTGGAATACATCAAGTTCTGCTGTTGACCAGATTCCCATTTTAAATACTCTTGTATAAGAAACAAATAAAGGATATTAACAGCAATGGATGCAAATGGAAAAACTTGCAGGTTGCATAGTGATTTGTGGCCAACAGTGCAACCCCTAAGCTGGAATCCTAAAGGATCCTCAAATTATGAAATTCTAAGGACACCATAAGAAGTAGCAGGGTGGGTAGGTGGGTGTGAAGGCAGCCCCTATACAGAGCAGGCAATTTTATATAAAATGTCAACACTGCTTATTGACTGGCACTGGGTTCAGTACACTATTTTGGGAGCAAATGAACTGCAGGGAGCGGGGAGTGGCATTTCTTTGTTGTTGCTTTTGCCAGCATTCAAGGGGGTGTAATCACTGTTCTTCAATTATGGGAGTTGTGTGCTCCCTTCTCCATGTTAAGGAACACTCCTCAACCCACCCCAAAAAAGCACCATAGACCTGTGTTTGTGAGTGTGCATACATACCATAGCCCTCTTAAGCTCTGAATCACAGCCTAAAAGTGGGATCAGTTCTGTGAATGATAGTTTTGTATGAGAGCCCAAGGAAATTATGCACCATGTTCAAAGAAGCACTGAAGGGCATTTTGCTAGCAGCATTGTTTGTTTGTTTGGTCTGCTTGCTGGGACATAAGCCAGGCCTTAAGTAGAACTGTGTTATGTGGCAAGCTGACTGTGTGCTCTCAGCACAGAGATGAATCTTACCAGCTGAATTGGTCCTTCATTTAAATCAAAATTGTAGTCACAAATATCTTGCGTAACATATTTTTAAAGCTGGAGTACCTTGTTATTCAGTATTTCAATGTTGTCCTACTGATTTCCAATGGATCGTCATACATTTACCAGGCTTATTTTGTGAGTATGAAATGGCAGGACCTGAAGCAGCACAATTTTCAAATGAGCACAAATATCAAATGTAGGGGTGGAGGTATCTAAGCTCTTGCTTTTTAAATTATGGCATTGTTTATTCTCTGGTGCTGCAGATAATCCAACAAATTCGGTTTAAAAAGTGAAAAATATCCCATTAAGAACTGAATGTACATTGTTTACATTAAATCAGTTTTCTAAAGTCCTAAGCAATGTTTTAAGCTGAGTGGTGTCCACTCAGGTTATTAAAAAAATACTATTAGAAACATTTTCCTCTGGCTTCTGTGTCATTGTTATCTGTGTTGTTCATATTTAATGATATAAATGTAAATGATGATCTGTGTAAATAAAAACAATGTAATTCTGGAATTTTCTGTTCTCATTATAATTTTTAAACATAAAAGTATGGTCTGAAACAATTAGATGCATTAATTTTAAGAGAAGATTTAGGTCCATTAACCACACTTTGGGTGTTAATGCCCTAGTGTTCCTCAACATGGGAGTGAGGACACAACACCTAGTCTTCGTAAGAAAAGTGCAACCATTTGTAGTAGCAGTCCCCAACCTGTTGTCTTGTAGACATTTTGGACTACAAGTCCCATCATACCCAGCAGGAGTTGTAGTCCAAAATGTCTAGAAGGCAACAGGTTGTGGAAGTCTGGTCTACAATAATTGGGTCTTCACTCACACAGCTGTACACAAAAGTGCTTTGCTGAAATGCTGTTTGAATGAAAAGCAGGGAGCAAGGTGACTTGACATATCCCAGATTCTTTCCTCATGTTGACCAACAAGAGAGCATTAGCTTCAAAACAGAGCTTCAGGTGGACAAGCTGAAGTAGCAGTATTAATGCTAGGGTTCTCCTCTGCCCTGGGTCAAGAGGGAAAATGCAGGAAATGTATGCTGCAGAGTTTTGTCAAGTTTAACCTACATCCTGAACCAGCTCTGAAATGGATAACAAACCGGGTATCCAGGAAGGATATGATGTATGATGGCAGATCAACAACTGGCCATTTGCAACCTTTAGGATGGTGACTAAGGTCTTTGTATTCCAGGGGGTGTTTGAGATGACAGGAATTGCTGTCTGCTTCAGCTGAAGCTTTTGTGGCTCCTCCTCTGGGAATCTTTGATCAGGTTTGCTATTCTGAAACTTCAGCCTTCATTTTAGCAGGCCTGGCATCATATTTGGGCAGCTACTGAGTCCCAGGCTGTCTAGTGGGTCCTGCCTGCCTGCCTCTCCTCCCTCCATCCAGTGGCACTGCCACCAGTAGTACTACCACTAGGACTCACTGCACCTACAAAAATGGCAATAATAAGAGAAAACTGATACACAAAATCATTGACATCTCAATGTTGGTGCACAAGTTATTTAGATATCCAAAGGTGCCCAGTGGCTGAATACGCTTACAAACAATAATCAGTTTTGATTGTGGGAGAAAGCTAGATAATTAATCCTCCAGCTCTCCTCAGCCCTGCTCTCATCAGTTTTAACCAAAACATACCCCACCTCCCCTCCCCGTTGCTTAAAAACAGTCACTAACAGCATGATCCTAAACATATCTATGCATAAGTACATCCCATTTAGTTCAATGGGGCTTGTTCTCAGGTGAATTTGCTAAACCATGGCTCTGTGGATGTTGTTGGGCTACAGCTCCTGTTATCTCTGACTATTGGTTATGCTGGCAGAGACTGATGGAAATTGGAAGTCCAACAATATCCAGAGAACCGCAGGTTCCCTACCTACCCCTGGTGTATAGGATTGCAGCTTAAAGGAGCTGGTTGGGGGTCCTCTGACTGGCAGCAGCTCTCCAGCATTTTAGAAAGGGTTTTCTCCCAGTCTGATCTGGAAGGATTGAAACTAGGACCTTCTGATCTGTTGCCCTTCCCCTTAAAGAAAGGGTATCTTTAAGGAAAAGCCTTATCTAGTTCCATGGCAGCCTCCAGAGGCAAGTCTGGCAGCTTCCTAAAGGTACTCGGATCTACAGCTCCAAGAAGGTAATGGGGCTGAGCAATGGATTTTCTACTAGCAATATCTAGGCATTTTCCCATAGCACTGAAGCCACAGTTCTGATCCTAAGGACAATTATAAGGTAAATATGTGGACAAATGGACATATTAATGGACCAATCCATGTTTAACTTAATCATTGAAGTTGTAGTCTTAACTCCACATACCTGGGAGAAAGTCCCATGAAATGTAGTCAGACTTCTGAATATGTGGTTTGAATTGTGCTATGAGGTTGAACTCCTTGCATTTATTTTTGTTTGTGAACTTCCATTGGTCATGTGCAGGCACAGGCAAACTCGGCCCTCCAGATGTTTTGAGACTACAATTTCCATCATCCCTGACCACTGGTCCTGTTAGCTAGGGATGATGGGAGTTGTAGTCCCAAAACATCTGGAGGGCCGAGTTTGTCTATGCCTGGTCATGTGCAATAACTCTAAAGAACTGGTTTCTTCCAACCCTTCACAATACAGCCTTTCAAAGCTTAGTTTAACCAAGACTTTTCAAAGTAGACTGCTGAAATGCATGATATCTACTTTGATTAATCTTCCCCTTCCAGCTTTTCTGCTGTTGTTTACTTTGATTGGGTGGAGTGCTGAATACCTCATCTATTCTAATTAGCACAGTGTGGATGGCTTAGGTTAGCAGAGATGATTCACTGGAGCAATGCCCTATTTTTCATGGACTTCTGCTTTCATTGAGGCTGTGTTTCATGGATATTCACACACACACACAACATTCACATTTGTCTTCTAGTTTTCCTCACTGCAAGAGTGTAACGAAAAGCATTCTCCCATCCAATGCCAATCTTTAATTACACTTTGCAAGTCTTAAAATGGATTTTCTCCCCTTACTTAGTCATGAGGCTCTATGCTTCCTCTAAGCCTACAAAGACAGAATTTTCTTCTTTGTTGCTTTTTATTTTATAAAATCATTTGTATTCTGCCTCTCTTAACATAGCCCACACTGAGCAGCAAACATATAAAAAATAAGAACATCATCTTAGATAGCATCTTAGGCCTCATGAGGCTGGAAATTTATTCTGGTGAAATGTCAAAATGGTTATTTCTGCAAAGTTAACTACGGTAAGTTCATTTATTTGTCTGCAAAGCTATTTTGATTGCAAGAGCTGCTGTTCTATGTCTGATTGAGTGCAGGGAAATAACTTTGCTTCCATGGAAACAAATCTTGCCTCCTGGTGGTGAGTAGATAGGACCATACTTTATGCTACCAAAATCTGTGGCTAGCAAAGTTTTCCCATACATTTTTTGCTATACAGATCAGCCTTACCCCATCCAGTGTCCTTCATATGTTTGGATCTAGGACTCCCATCTTCTCCAGCCATAATTACCAATGGTCAACGTTGGTTAGTTTTAGTCTTAAAACACCTGAAAGGCACTACAGTGGTACCTCGGGTTAAGAACTTAATTCGTTCTGGAGGTCCATTCTTAACCTGAAACTTTTCTTAACCTGAGTTACCACTTTAGCTAATGGGGCCTCCTGCTGCTGCTGCTGCGCCGCAGTGGTGCGATTTTTGTTCACATCCTGAAGTAAAGTTCTTAACCCGAGGTACTATTTCTGGGTTAGCGGAGTCTGTAACCTGAAGTGTCTGTAACCTGAAGCATCTGTAACTCGAGGTACCACTCTGGATGGTGGAAGCCTGATATAGACAAATACCATATTTTTCTGTGTATAAGACTGGGTTTTTTTCATTTACCAAAAATTAGGTTTAAAATTGGGGCTTGTCTTATACATGGGTAGTGCTGAGGGGTGTTTACTTAATTTGGAGCCCCCCAAAATAGGGGGCGTCTTATACATAGGGGCATCTTATACATAGAAAATAAACATAAAATCGCTACCTCCTTTGAGAGCCCTAGCCTTAAGCATCATGGAACAATCACTAACTCGGTTTCTCTTTTAGTAGCCCCACAATTTCCTCATGTGTGACTAAGGATATCTGAATTCTGGTGTTGTTATATTTATTTTCCCAATGGGTCATTACTTTCCCCCACCCTGCGAGTTGCAGTTTCTAAAAAAAGCAGCTGCAATAGCTTTTCAGTTGTAGTATTAGATAAAGAACTTGAGAATTGTTTGTTCTCTTTCTAGAGACAAATTATGTTGTGTATATCGATATCTTTGCGGTAACTGAACAGGCGTCATTACATACGTCAAACTACATCCTTTAATTGCAATGAGTAAACTGCAGCATGAACTCCAGGTAGGAAATGTTCACTTCTCTAGGAGAACAAACTTGCCCTTTGCCAAAAGAAGGAACGGAATATGTAAAACATTTCTAATACTTGATCTCCAAAGTTATTTAACAGCATTCTGGTCACATCACTCTACTGTATAAATGTGTTGTGCAGAACTTTGTTGTTGCATCTTATTAAAGAACTGAGTCAAGAAATCCAGAAATGTTAAATATCACATAGCCTGCTGTTTCATCAATGTTTGGTCAAACAGGAGAAATGGTGCGTCCAACTACAAAAAAAAAGTATAGCAGAAAGGACAATGAAAATAGGAAAAAAAGTTTTATATGCACATATATACTGGTACATAGGCAAGGATAAAAACTAAAAATTAATAATCTAACTAAAACATATATTTTGCAGTAAACACTGTGCAGTCTGCACTTGACCTGAACTGGGTCTCACTTGCCACCAGTGATGTTTGGAAGCTTACGGACAGACCTAATGAAATGTTGCTACAAATTATAGTTATTTCTTTGCAGATATATGACCACAATGTAACAATTGTGTAGTCATTAAGTATATATTTATCATCTCATGTCTGGTTTAAAGTCTGTTTTCCTTGTTTCCTTTATTTTTAAGCAATTATGTAAAGATTTAGAAAATTGTTTTACTTAGGGGTCCCTCATAATCTGTAACTTACTGTAGCTGTCCAGCAGCATCATAAGCAATAAAAATGCTGTCCTTAGGCTGCAATCCCATACAGCTGTATCTGGGAGTAAGTCCCATTGAACTCATTGGGTCTAACTTCTGAGCAGATATGTATAGGAATGCACTATTAGTCTGCATTCAAACTAGTGGGAGCAGTTTATTTTCTTTGAATTACCTTGAGTGTCTTCTTAAGAAAGTTGGACTGCTCTCATTTAAATTAATAAGCAATATTCTCAGGAAACATGATAAACTGATTGCTGATTGTTGTTGGGCTTTGATCTCAGTGAGCAATTAACTGGCATGCTTCTGGCATTGACACCATAGGGCCATGTTCTTCATGCAAGAAGATAATCCAAAATGTTCCCATCTGATGCAATAAGATCCAGAGATATTGACATAAGAGGGAAACAGTATTTGCTTTATTACAACATCCTCCTTAGCATTTTTTTAAAAGAGAAAAGCATTCTTTTCACATCAGCCAAACAAAGGTTATCTTGGGGAAACGTAAATAAGAAGCTACACGGTAGTTTAGAGTTTCAATTATATGCATGACAATTAATCAGAAAATAGGACTAAACTTGTTTAGAGAACCAGTGTGGCTGACAAATGCGCAAAGTGTGACACAGTCCTTTTGTGAATTGCCTGGTTTTTGGGGGGTGGGGATGGCAGAGGGCTCTTTGTAAAAAGTTCTTTTTTAAAAATAATTTTTATTGAATTTTACATAGAGAAAAAAAGAAAAGAAAAAAGAGAAAAATTTAAAAAAGAAATACAAGAATACAAAGAACAAAAATAACAATATTTATCACCTCTTATTCTTCAAACTTCTTCACTTCCCCTTCTTACAGCCCTTATTAATAATTAACTCTTACCATTTCCAAATCTTAGCTAGACATCATGAAATTACGTCTTATCTCCCATTTAATAACCTTATTCTTAAATAATTCTTATTCATTTTGTATAGAAGAGTGAAGGAAAAATAGAAAAACCCAAAATAAAAATAAAAATAAAAAGACATAAGACATAACCTGCTCTGTCCCAATCTAAATTTTGCTCAACCCTTCCCCCCCTGCTGTATTCCCAACATTTTATCTTCAATCTCATTCTCTTTCTGCCCCCCACCTGCTTCCTTCTCCCCCTCTCTCACTGGGGTAACAACCTTTTTGTTTTTCCCCTTTTTGGGGGACTTTTGGAGTCCCTTCCCTGTTCCACCCCTCCCACCGGTGAAACTGGTTTCTTCTTCATCCTCTTCTGTCTCAAAAATCAGTTCTGTTGAATCAGCAGTCTTCTCTCCCGTAGTTATTGCGTTTCCTTCAGGATTGCGGTTCTCCTCTGTCATTTCCAGAATTTTCCCTACAGTCAAATCACAGCATGCGTCTTCTTCTAGTCCTTCCCCTAGTCCTTCTTCCTCTTCTCCCTCTTCTTCCTCTCTGAATTCATATGGATCATCCATTTCAAAATTCAGTTATATTAATTCATCAATCCTCTCATCCATGCTTGTTGCAACACCTTTAGGATTGCGAATCTCCTCTGTCATTTCCATAATTGTTATCAAAATCAAGTCCCACTGTGTACCATTCTTCTCACAGTTCAGAACCTTCTCTTCCTTCTTATTGGTGCTCTCCGCCTCCATAATTGTGGCAGAGCAGGAAGTGGTGTTATTGTTTTATATTTTCCAAATTCAAAAAGAATATAAAGTCCTGTCTGAACTGGATCCAACCTCTATTTTTTAACTTTTTCTCTTATTATTCAGTCTCAAATTTAACACTGAGTAGCCTTGAGGTCTATTTTTTAAAACTTCCTCTTTTACTTGTCTGCAGCTCTCAGCCTCAGACTTGTACAAACAATCACATTCTTTTCTATTGTGACATCACAAAGACGGCTAGCCAATCCTTCCTTTGACCCGACTCCAAGTTCAGGGGGGGGGGGTAATCCCCTTTTTGTAAAAATTTCATGACTGATCTGAGTGCCACTTCCTGTTTTACAATGAGATTTCCCAGTTCAAATCTCATCTTCAGCATAAACACACACACTAAGCAGTCATAAGGGGGAACTACACACAACCTTAAATACATCCTTGCATCCAAAGTGTGTGTGTGGGGGGGTATTCCATTGTATGCTTAACCCCTTAGATAGAATTCCCCTCCCTCAGTGGCCATTTTGTGGTTGTGTGAAAGAAGTTGTATGAATCTGCCACTAATTAACCCTCTTGTGTGTGTGTGTGTCCGTCCCCCCCATCCCAAAGAACATTGCCGTTCAATGGAAAATGAAGTCATGCTAGAGGGAATAAGGGCAGGTTTTGTTTACAACACTAGATATCACTTGATTTGCCTCTCTTTTTTCAAATTTATTTATAGCTACCATACATAGCTTTTCATTCAAATGGTGGCCCCAGTGTGAAATAATATGGCAGGCTTTATATCTGTAACAACGCACACAGAGGCATGCCAGAAAGAAAGCAGCTAAACTAAGCAGGATATGGTAGAATTTAAAGAAATAGCCCTGATATAATACACAGATGTGCATTGTGCCATTAAATAGTAATCAGTGTAATTTCTGGCTGTGCTCATTTTGGAGCTTCAGAAAGGTGTGAAGAATCTCTCTGCAGTTACAGTCTATTAATATTAGGCAGGCAGCTTAGTTGTACTGTTTTCGATGCCTGCTGAAATCTTTGGCTAGGTTTTCCCTTGGCTTTTAAATGCAGAATTTGGCTAAAGAATTTCATTAACTGGCTTACATTGATTACAGCCTATTACTAAACACGTAACATCTCTGACTGCAAAAAAGAATAAGCCTGTTTCATATTTTGTGACACTGTTTTGGTGCATGAGTTGGTCCATCCCATGGCAAGATGATTTTATGACCCACAAACTTACTCCCTCACTAAATTTTAAATATGTTTGTGATTCATATTTGCAAGGTTTGTAAGAGAGAAACCCATAGAAAGTATATTGTTAAATGTGTGATGTACTGCCATCTTGTGGCAGCATTTCTACAACAGAGCTTCAGGATTCTACAGTGTGAAAATCACATAAGAAATTTCACTGAACAAGGGACCGCAATAAAACAAGGATATATATCCAACTAGCACAGTACTGAATGTTTCTTTTATCCCAGTGGAGCCAGAAATTTTTCCAGTGTGTAGCATACACAGACATTTTATTTTTATTTTCATTGTCTCAACTTTATCTAGGACTGGCATATTTGACTGTGATTTTCAGATTACACTGAGATGAAGCTAATTAACACAACTTTAATACTTAGAATTATTTTATCATTAGGAAAATGAATGCTGTGCCACAGACCTTTCCTATTCCCTATTGTACTTCCTGCCACTCTCATTTTTCCTTTGCGTCATGCACTTTTAACTCCAAGGGATGTTTTAGTGCTATGAATTACTTCCTTTTGATATAATTTCACCATTAGTATTTCTACTCCTTTTATTCCTTGCTCTCCTTGTTATTCCATAGATGCATACATCCAATTGTCTTGCTGCTGTGAATATAAGGATAAGAGCTTATCTTTAGCCCCTCCTATTTCCCTGGCACTTTTTCACTTTCTTGAAGAAGACTTCCCTCAGCATCAGCTTATAATCATTTCTAATGAAATACATTTTTAGGCATATATTGGAATGTGCTGTGAAATTAGGGACATCATCACCAGCAAGAGCCCCTGATCAGTGTTCATTGGCAGTGCTTCCATGGATGCCAGACACATGATTGCCATTTGTGGTGTGTTGCTAGTGTGGTGTAGCATTGAGACTTGGGAGATGCTAGCATTCAAATCCTCACTCAAACATGCAGCCTTGGGCCAGTCATAGTCTCTTAGCCTAACATACCTCTCAGGGTTGTGAGGATAAAACAGGAAGACGGAGAACCATGTACGCCACTTTGAGCTCTTTGGGTGAAAGGTGGGATACAAATGCAATAATAAAACAAAGAAACCAAGAAACCAAATAATACATTCTTGTGCTGTTTTGAGATTTTCAGGACACTGTGTTTTCCCCTTCCTTCCTGGGCTGAGTGGACATAGGATATGGGTGCATATGTCCTCATGCCTCACATAAACACACTCTGTCACTGGAATATAGGGTTGCTCAGTTATAATTCCCCTTATCTTAAGTGTTTTGAATGGACAACAACAATTTTATATAAGGCATGAAGGGCAAGGACATCTATTCCCAAGGAGACAGCACAATCAGTACAAATAACATGACACAGATTAGTGCCTGAATGACAATCTGCATTCTTGTTGGGAGACTGATGTCTCCCGAGGAGTTAACACAATCTCATCCCCCCCTCCACAAGTTTATAAATATAACATAAATCGTAGATAATTATTTCACATCCTGTTTCTTTGCTGTCCTAAACACAGGAAAGCTTTCTCTTCACAGCAATTATTCATGCTTGTTAATAATAAGAGTGTGCTTTTGTCCCCAAGGCTTCACAGCTATATGTATCCAGCACTACTGAGCAGCAGTTATTAACATCCATGAAAACCTATACAATTTATCCAGTGACACCACAGATTCTGAACCCCCCCCCCCAAAAAAAGTGCAAAGCAAAATAGAAACCTGCTATCTCCTGAGATTACACAGACTTATTAAATGAGAAGTCTTCTCAAAAATCACTCCACAGTTGGCCATTTAATGTCATTGTCAGTTTTGGTGCAATTCAAACACCCTATCAGCTGGGATGAAGGAGGTTAGGACATACGGTAGTGCAACAGGCCCCACCCTAGAAGAGGGGAGCTCATTCAGAAACCCCCCTCTGCCACCAACACAAGTCCATCCACCAGTGCACAGACAGTGCATAAGAGCCACACCTGCCACATCCCAAAAAAGGGATGACCTGGGATGGGGGCAGGACATACTGGGAAGAAGCCAGCAATCTACCACATCCAAACCCTCTTCAGACCATATATATATAAGATGCACTAAGCATCTTCAATCTTTTCAGACCCACAACCTATTTTAACCCAAACATGTATTTGGAGACCATTTCTTAACATTTAACCATATAACTGGGTGTTGATAGTGCTCCTGTTGTGACCCACATTGAATCAGGCCATGACCCACTCGTGGGCCCCAATGCACCAACTGAAGACCAATGTTCTATATCTATACCATCAAAAGACATGGTACACAGGGCCCCACTTCATAGGAAACAATAGACTAGGGCCATTGTGAGAAAATTGGGGGCCCATCCCACTTGCTAGTCACACCCATGCTGGCATGAGACTTCTCTCCATGCCCAGATGGCACTGGCAGGATATCAACCCAAATGAACCAGCCATAAATCACATGATGCCTCTCGTGGCGTGGAACTGTGCCACACACACTTCTTATGGGGACTTTGAGTGCCAGGAGGGGGCACTATTGTGGAAGGGCACGAACACTGGGCACTTGGTGGAAAAAATACCAGCTTTGGAGCAAGTTTGTTTCTTCAGCACAGGAACAAACACTGCTACCGGTATTGCTGACATTTCCTTCCTAAACTTCACTCCCAAGCCGTCACACGGGCTTCAGCAATGGATGCTGAACACTTGCAGATGTGTGGACATGCTCCATCTCTTCTCTCCTGGTGGAGAGGGAGAACTATGCTGGCTTGCCATGCCAACACCTGGAAATCACTTTTTGCAACCTTCACTCCTGGCTCTGTGCCTGCACCCTCTGCTGCAAGGCTGGGGAACTTGTGCCATGCTTTGGCAAGGCGAGAGACAGGGAATACAGCCTCATGCCACTAGGAGTCACCCTGCAGCACTCTTGTTGCAGAGCCTCACAGCTTGGCAGGAGCAGCCCTTGCTGCAGGATCACATCACCCAGCAGGATGGGAAGTGCAGTCAAGCCAGACCAGAGCAAGGGGACTCCAAACTCAGGCAGCCCCTGCAAGACAAAGGGGACCCCAGCAGAGCACAGAAGAGCAGGAGAGAGGGAGCACTCAAGCCTGAGGGCAAGGAGGGCAGCTCAGCATAAGAGCTCAGCAGAGTAGCAAAAACCGAGAGTGACCTAGGATAAGAAAGCAAATAGAAATCCAGTAGGAATCCACAGCCAGTGGAGTTGGGAACACAGTGGCAGGAAGTGGCTCAGACCATGTGCAGAAGTATGTGTGCAAAGTCAGGCCCAGGTTGTAAGGCTGTGACAACAGCAGGGGGCAGAGGGCTCTGTGATGACCAGGGATGGGGAAACAGAGGGCACTGCAAGCTTGTAATTCAGCATTTGAAGCAAAGTCTCCCAAGGGTTTAGTGGCTACCAGAGGGCATTAGGTTTTGCAAATGCAGGTTCAGAATGATCCTTCAGCTCAGCTGTGAAGTTCCTTGGATGACCTTGCACCAATCAGAATCTCACCATCTTATCCCATTCAGCTGCATGCAGGGGGCAATGCTAATCTTGCTTTCTCAGCTGCCAGCGTGAGAAGCAAAGCCCTCACACCTTGATTACATATATCTATGGTAGGCATGGTTTACGTCTCAGTCTAGAAACCTGGGCAGATATGTATCTTTATGTCGTGAACCGCTGTGAGATCTACCGATGAAGTGTGGTATAAAAATGTAATAAACAAAAATATATACCTGATCTTTTAAAGTTTGGATGCCAGGGACCTTCTGCATGCAAATCATGCACTTTGCCATTGGGCTGCTCCCACCATTCCAGTTATGGGGCAGATTATGTAGGGTTGTCGTACACCCTCTTTTTCCAGGACGCATCCTGTTTTTCATCATATGGTGATCCATAGTTAAAAGTAAAAGTCGGCAAACGTGTGCTCTTTTTTGCTCTTCAGAATACAGCAACCCGGAAGCTGAACATTTTGACATGCAGCCTCTTAAGGCTGCAATCCTATACCTCTGGGTGGGTGGGTAAACTTACAGATGCCCTTGGACTACAACTCCCATCATCTGTGACTGCTGGGGAGGCTGCCTGGGGTGCCAACTTTAATAAAATAGGGGTGGGGGGTAAGCCCAGCCCCACATCATAAGCCTGGGCACACGCACACTATTTGAATGGTAATATTTATCACCTGGGGAGGGGGACAGCCGTCTCAAATATTTTGGTGGCGGGGGGGGGGGGGCGAAGGGACCTCGGCCCCTAGGAATTGGCTCCTATGCTGCGGGCTGATGGGAGCTGGAGTCCCACAACAACCTGGGGGTGAGCAACAGGCTCCTCACTTCTGCTAAGCCCGCAGCGGGGCTTGTTTCCGAATGGACGTGCGTGAGGTGGCGCCGTGACGTATTACGGTCACGTGAACTGTCTCGCGTGAGCCCGTTTCTCACGGTTAACGGCCGTAACCGCCACGGAGCCAAAACCACATATGATGTTGTTGTTGTTGTTGAGCAGGGTGGGAGGGGGGCTGTCAAATCCTTCAAGAGGCCTCCACGTGCATCAACAGCCTACAATGCAACTTTAAAAAATAAAGCCACCTGCGCAGGCCTCACCATGACGCAGCAATAACTCTGCTGCTGGCCCATCACTCACTCACTCACTCTCTCTCTGACTAGCGCCCACTTCCCCAAACGATTCAACTACTGTAAATCTCTAATTCGGGATTACGTAATGCTCCCGTTTGCGCCTGCTCTTTTTTTCTTTTTCTTTTTTTTTGGGAGAAAAATGGTCGTATCGTTTGCGCGTGCGCCTCGCGCCTGCTCTCTTTCAGCCCTCCCCTGCTGGGGAGCTGGAGGACCTTCCCAGAATGCCCTTGGGTGGCGGCAGCGGCCGATCTGCTTTGGGTCTCGTTGGCAAGACAGCGCCGCGCGCCTGCAAGCCCGTCACGCTTAAATCCCCACCCACCGACCCTCTGCGGAGAGAGCTGATTGGGTAGCGCCGCCGTGCTTTCCTCTCTCTACGGGTAGGGAGGGAAAGTGAGGGTGGGGAGAGGAAAGTGGAGGAAAGGTGCGCGCGCGCGCGCGCTCCTCCTGGTCGTCTACCGTTGCCGCGAAGGGACATGTGACCGGGGGAAAGCGGGCTCTAAGCAGAACGCGCTGTGGAAGCGGCCTGCTGCTGCTTCCTCCTCCTCCTCTCCCGCCTTCTGTTGTCGTTGCCGCTGCCGCCGCGGGAGGCCTTTCCTCAGCCCGGCGGAGATCGCGCGCGCGCCACGGAGGCGCCAAAAGGCTCTGAGCCTCCATGTTGGCTCCGCAGTAGCCGGAGTCCCTTGACCGCGCGACCTGCTCCTGCGTCCAAGCCGCTCGGTCCGAGGCGCCGGCAGGTAAGTTGTGTCGGCTTCGTTCGACGCGCGGGGAAGGAGGCGGCGAGGCCGGAGCTGCGTGTGTGTGAGAGAGAAAGAGAGAGCGGAAGGGAAACAAAGAGGAAGGCGCCGACGGCCAGGCCTCGTCCGCTTCTCCTCACAGAAGCTGCCCCGGCCTATTCCCTCGAGGCTCGGCGGGGCCTGGTGGCGAAACGCCCCCCCCATCACCTCGCCTTGGTCCAGATCGTGGCGGCAGGGGCCTTTGGAAGCTGGCGGAGGCGGCTCCGTGGTCGGGCAGCCGGTCATGCGATCGGCTCGTCTCGGCCCCAAGCAGGGGAAGATAGTTTCGCTGCCGGAGGAGGCCAATCCCGAGGTCTCCTCTCGGTGCGCAGGAGGAATTTCTCCTCCAGGAGCGAGGCTTTGCTGACGCTTCTCGTCGTAGCCGAATAGCCAGCCCGTCCCGGACAGTCCTTTGTTTAACAACTTCTCTCTCTCTCTCTCTCTCTCTCTCTCTCTCACACACACACACACACACACACACACACACCTCTTGTTTGTGGGCTGGAGGTCACGGCGAGAAGTTGTTAATCTTTGGCCTCTGGACTCCGCGCGAGCCCGGAGAGAAGTTTGACACTTGCGTTTGAATTTGCCTTTAAAGATAAACGACCCCCCCCTTTGTGTGTATGCCGTTTGTGGGATTACTGAAAGACGCCTTGTGCATCGAGCGTATGGAACAGGCATAGGCAAATCCCGGCCCTCCAGATGTTTGGGACTACAATTCCCATCATCCCTAGCTAACAGGACCAGTGGTCAGGGATGATGAGAATTGTAGTCCCAAACATCTGGAGGAACGAAGTTTGCCTATGTCTTGTACGGAAGATAATACTTGGGAGGGGAAAGTACAGAGAATACTATTAAATTCCGTTACCTGAAAGAGGTGTTGGAACGGTGTTTGCAGTGTTTATGGATACACGAACTGAACTATCTGGCCAAGGGGAAGAAAAAGGCTAGCGAGAATTAACTCTTAGTTGTCTATGGTAGATGTTTATTTAAGGTACCAGAAAACTTTCACTTTCTCTTTCCTGTAATACAAGAATAAGGAGTTTGCTTCTCAAACCTTTTCTGTATTTTCTTTTGGATCATTTTGAGAACCAGACATCTCAAAGGCATTTTGAAGCAGCCAAATCCTGATCATAGGATCCCTTGACACATTTGATGCAAGTTGTGTTTGATATTCCAAATTCCTCTTTGTTGTAGTTGAGTATGTAATGACAATGGTGGTGTCTTCACATTCATGAATGAAAATGCCTATTGGGGTGGATCTTTGTGCGTGTCACAGGCTGTTCTTTTGAACTGAAATGATCACATGATGTGTATGTAGTCTGAAGGATTCTGTACTGGCACAAATGTCTCAAACTTCATTGTCCAATTCACAAACAATGTTGATGCTTTTCTTGTTGGGTCACAACTTTATGCTATTACTATTATCTTCTTGTTATTATGTATTAAATTTATATATTGCCCTTCTTCTGAAGATCACAGGACAGTTGCATGTTTGGCTGCTCAGCTGGTTTTAAGGAAATGTCAGGATTGATATGAACAAGACCTATGATTTATGAATCATTGTCTTATTAGGGTTTCAGCTCTCTGCCTAGAATACCACAGTAGGGGTGAAAATTGAGCCCTCCTAATCAAATGAGAGGAGGGAGGAAGCTGAGCTGGCAGAAGGTGTGTGTCTGTAGGGGCAGGTAAGATGAAGGGCCTGGCCAGCCACAGGTTTCCTGTGCCTGATCTACTGTCCTGTTATGGGTTCTCTAACTGAAGGTTGCATAGCACATGTCACTGGGGAGCAATTCGGTGTCAAAATTTGGAGATGAGATAGATCCTTAATTTCCTTTGCAATCTCACCTGTCTGTCTCTCTTAACTATGTGCTTAATTGTACAAACTGCTTTCTTTGTGAAGGCATAGCAAACAGGATGGATTGAATATCTATAAAGGTGTTGGGGAAGCTGAAGTAGTTGATTGCCAGAAAACCATTGGTTATAAACTGCTAGGAGATATCTAATTATGTCATAAGGCACAAAAGCACACACCTCCTCCCACGTACACCAAAGCCACAGTTAAGCGGTATGTTTTGTTTTCATGGAAAGCAAGGACAGGAAGTGAAGGGAAAGTATGTTATTAAATTCTTAGAAAGTTTGTGAAGAAACTTTCATAAGTAATCCATAGGTAGGAAATGGGGGGGTATGGCTTTTTTTTCCTAAAAAGGTGTCAGTAATCTTTTAAGCTTCATAGCTGGCTCTTTCACTAAAAACTAGTCTTTTCATTCCTTAAGGCAAATGTATTCTTGGTTAAGTCCAGGCTTCCCACCAACTTGTCCTATTTTATGCTATCACAGGAGGGTGGGATTGTGTGAGAGCCTGAGAGGGTAGCCAGGTGGTGACATTATCTGGCTGCTATTTTACCACACTGAGGTGCAAGCTCTTCCCAATAAACTATTCGCTGTTCTCCAAAAGGATGGGGCTTGTGAGGAACCAGCCCTTCTACTCTGCTTCTGGGCTTAAGGTTTCCCCCCAGCATTCAGAATGAGGAATGAGCAAGTAGGATGTTAGAAATCTGGGTCCTTGCCCTATGCCAGGAATGTCCAACGTCCAAGAGACTGCGATCCACTCCCACTAAAAAAGAAAGAAAAAGGCAGTGATCTACCCAATTTTTTTGGGGGGGGGCGATCCATCAGGATCACACGATCAACCAGGGATGCCCCGTGATCTACCGGTAGATCGCAATCGACCAGTTGGACATACCTGCCCTATGCCATGCCCAACTCTTTGTGAGCTGTAGCAATAAAAGTTGTGTCCATTTTAACCCACATGTTGTCTCACAGTTGGTCTTCCTTTCCCATACCACTGCACTCTATGGACACAGAAAGCATTCACATATATTAGCAGAAGATAATAGGGAGTTTGATGGCATTATTGCAAAGGAGAATGGGTTGGTGTGAGAGCATAGTGCTTTACGCAGCTTCATTTGCTTGTTGTTTTTGACTTTAGCTGGAGGGAAACATGTTAAAGTTACTAGAGGCATTTGCAGGACAAAACTGATAGGCTGGTAAAGGGTTAAATGTTTTCTTTTCACTTTCTAATTCGACATGTGTTGACACTACTGTACAGTGAAAATAAGGGATTAGGAACCCCATAATTCCCGTCAAATGTGCCATTGATTCCCCAATTTTTGCATCCTTGTTTAACTTTTGCTACTTACTTAAAGCTGCAAATCTGTTAGGAAGTTTGTCTTATTAATAGTTTTTTTAAAAGAATCTTAAGAGTAAATTGTAGCAGATAGGTGCACTGGAAAACGTATAAAATCCAAACCACCTCCGGACTCCATGAACATTCTGAGTTTGCCTGTACTCAGTAGCAAGTAACATTTTGCTGTTTATATTTCAGTTCAGTTTAGTTTTATTACAGCAAAAGCCAGCAATACAGAATAACATAATTCTGAACAAAAGAAAATCAGCAATAACATCACCAGAAATAAAACAATTACACAAAGGGAATTGCTGTTTATATACTGGTTGGAATCTAGAGTTGCTTTAGGATTGCTCATTGACTTTTGTATAAGTAGGATTTTTTATTTCTAACAGCAGTCTTTCTCTCCCCCTTCCCCCATGACCTGGATCAGAACTCTGGAGGAAGCAGCTAGAGGAAGAAACACATTTTTTCTTTAGACATTTATACCCTAAAACAAAAAGCTTTAAAAAATGCTCAGCATGCATTTCAACATCAAAAAATGTTAGCTGTGTGGCCTATGGTAGAAAGTTCCATGGCCTGGGTGTTATTACAGAGAAGGCTCCCACATACCCCATCAGCCATCCTTAGCAGTGGGTCATGAAGTACCGTAGGCTGTCCTTTATTGATGGATGAAGTTTCAACTTCTTAACCCATATTCATTCTGTTATTGATTGCAGGCTTCAGTTCTTGCTTGTCAAAAGATACATGTTGATGATTGAGAGGGCAGCTGTATTGATGCTAAAATCTTAATCAGTTTACCCCAGTCTGCAGTTCTTCAAGAATTGTTGTTTAGTCGTGTCCGACTCTTCGTGACCCCATGGACCAGAGCACGCCAGACACTCCTGTCTTCCACTGCCTCCCGCAGTTTGGTCAGACTCATGTTCGTAGCTTCGAGAACACTGTCCAACCATCTCATCCTCTGTCGTCCCCTTCTCCTTGTGCCCTCCATCTTTCCCAACATCAGGGTCTTTTCCAGGGAGTCTTCTCTTCTCATGAGGTAGCCAAAGTATTGGAGCCTCAGCTTCAGGATCTGTCCTTCAAGAATAGTCATAAGATAAACAGCACTGTGCATGTGAACCTACACATCCACCTATCATTTAAGAGATTAGAGTTGAATTTAGGAGTGTTCTCTAAAAAAGTAGGGTAAGTTTAGAAAGATGACCCCAAATTGAAAATGTTTTGAGAATCACTGTTTTGATTAACTTCTTGTTAAGGGGAAACTGACAAGGCATTGCATTTTCTCCCAAGATAAGTTGGTGGCTCAAGGAGAATCGGCCTGTGTTTACATTTTTATTTTCTTGTACTCATGATTATTATTCCTACTGTTCTGAGTTTGGGGGAAGGGGAATAACCAGGCCAGCTTGGTAATGATCCACTAATTATGGGGCATTAAGATAGGACCCAGGTGGCACTGTGGGTTAAACCACAGTCTAGGGCTTGCTGATCAGAAGGTCGGCGGTTCGAATCCCTGCATCGGGGTGAGCTCCCATTGCTCGGTCCCAGCTCCTGCCCACCTAGCAGTTCGAAAGCACATTAAAGTGCGCGTAGATAAATAGGGACCGCTCTGGCGGGAAGGTAAACAGTGTTTCCGTGCGCTGCTCTGGTTCGCCAGAAGCAGCTTTGTCATGCTGGCCACATGACCCGGAAGCTGTCTGCAGACAAACGCCGGCTCCCTCGGCCTATAGAGAGAGATGAGCGCTGCAACCCCAGAGTCGGACACAACTGGACCTGATGGTCAGGGGCCCCTTTACCTTTTTAAGATAGCAAAGGGAGTGGCTCTGTGCCACAGGACAAATGAGTGGGCTCAACTGCCTGTTAATTTGAAAGACAAAAGGCCAGAGCAGAGTTGAGTGGTGTGAGCTAGAAGCTGGATGCAAAAGCTGCAGGCTGGAAAGGCAGAATGAGGTAGAGCAAGGCCTGTTTTCTGCTGGAATCCAAGGCTATGGCTATGGGAGAAACAGGACCCTTTGGGGTGTTGATGTTTGAACCCCTCCATTGTAGGCATAGGTTGTATACACAGCACATGTAAAGAAACCAAATATTCCAAAGACACCAGAGTCTCCACTGTGCCTCATTCTGAAGGAAACACAAACTCTATCTGAGTGCCTGCAACTGTACGTTTAAGACAATCTAGTATGAGATACAATGCCCTGGTCCTATGCATTGGGAAATCATAGTTACAGGAAAGAAAATAAAATTCCTTGAATGTATGAGGGCCAAGAAATTGAGACTTGTGGGTATAGGGCATTGGTATAAATTTAATAAATAATAATTTTTAAAATTCGATAAATTGAAGCAATGTCTGATATATATTCTTGTTATAACACTGCCTCTGTTGGAGTTGTAGGGTTGAAATCTATGGCATATTAGGAGGAATATAATCATTATCAATATTTTGCAGGTTGTATTTCCTAAGCAGAAATGAAGAATAAAAAGCAGTGTATACAAAATGCTGAAGATGAAAAACATGAAGACACAGAAGGTAGCTAATATTGGTTGGATATTGTGATAAAGCAGATAAGATAATAATAAACAAAGTGGAACAACATATATCACTTCTTTTTAGCATCCTCCTACCCCAACATTTCCAGATCTAATAGAGAAAATCTAAAGCAGGGGTCCCCATACTGACTGTGCTTCGGGCCGGTGCCCGAAGTGGCGATCGTGTGGCGGGCCGGAGGTTAGGGGAGTGCACGCCAATACAGGTGCGCACACACTATTTCCGGCGCACTTCTGGGTCGCAGGAGCACCAGAAATAGCTTGTGCGCATGTGCACGGGCCTCCAACCCGAAAGTGTGCCGGAAATGATGCATGCAGGCAAACTATTTCCGGTCCTCCTTTGACCCGGAAGTGGGCAGCTGTGCTGCGCCGCACCGCACTGGTAAGAGCGGGTGGTAGCAGTGGGCGGCAGGGCCTGATAAATGAGGCCTTCGGGCCGTATCCGGGCCCCAGGCAGTAATCTGGGGACCCCTGATCTAAATCATCCTTTGTCATTTCTGGTTTTAGCTGATTAGAGATGGTGCCCACATTTCATGGCCACTTCAGAGGGGGCTTCTGAATAGGAGAGTATGTGAAAACTTGGTAAGAGGTCCTTTGTACTTCAGGACATGATGTCTCCTGTTGATGTTGCAAACTTACATTTGAAAGGGCTGATCCACATGGTCTGTTATTCTGGAATAACAACTCATTGAATCTCTTTTAACATCTGATTTGTTTACAATATCTGACAAAATAAGCTGCTCTTACCCCTGTCCTTGACAAAGTTCTTGTGTTGTATGTTATTTTCTGATATGCAAAGGGTTATAGAGTCGGTTCGCTAAGAAACACACATTGAAGATCAAAACTGTAAGGCAGGGATGACTGACCTTTTTCAGATTGCGTTCATAGTTGGCCAACCTGCAGTTCACATCTTGCATACATACACTTTTGCCATGCAGACATATGCATGAAGCTGCAAAGTATCCACCCACAGGCACTCATCACACATAGATACATATACTGCACACTCATTCCCCATCCTCTCAGCCTTGTGCTGTGATGGGCCAATTTCTTCACTGTAAGGCTAGACTGCACGGAGAGGTTTAAACCTCTCAGCTCAGCACTGAGAAAGGTCAATTTCTCCACTGCAGTGCTGAGCTTAGGTGAGAAGTTTAAACCTCTCTATGTAAGTGTTGGAGATTCACCACAGCTTTCCCTCTCATCTCAGTAGTTGAGATATTGCTTCATTACAGCATTGGGCTGTGAGGAGAGGTTTAAATCTTTCCCAAATTAAACATCTACTCGCAGCTCAGTGATGGAGAGGTTGCAGTGCTAAAGAAGGGCATGGCTTTCCCAGACAGTAACTTGGTTGGGTGGGCTGGATTTGGCCTGCGAGCTTGCTATCCCTGATTTGAGGGGATGTTTCTGCAGCATCCAGGAATTTAATGCCCATGTACAGGTGTGGTATCATCTCAAGACTACTGTTTTTGATTTTTTTATATTATACATTGTGTCCCAGGTGAATTATTATCTATTCTAGACACTTGCAGGCTAGCCAGGAAAAGGTATTGTCTATTTGGCATTTGTTGGTTTTTAAACGGTCTTAATAGGGTTTTAAGAAATTATAAAGTCAACTTTATTTTTTAAAACTTGAAAAAAAGGCCTAGAAGATTTCGTTTTAATCATAGGAAAATTATTGCACTGTTTTTGAGAAAGCTATTTACAAAAAAAGAAGATATTTGAACAAAATTGCACCTTACAATTTTATATGCATGTAGATCACATTGATATCACAGTGATTTATAATTAACCTGTGAAACTAGTTGACATATAGTGGTACCTCGACTTACGAACGACTCAACAACCGAATTTTTCGACTTACGAGTGGGGCAAATGGCCGCACGCTTACGAATTTAGTTTCCAATGCATTCCTATGGGAAATCGCGTTTCCAATGGCACTTTTCGACTTACGAATTTTTCGACTTACGAAGGTGCCTTCGGAACGGATTAAATTCATAAGTCGAGGCACCACTGTATATGTGGTAGTGACTACTGTCATAGTAACTTGTTTAAAAGCTTCAGTAATTCCATGTTGTGGATGGTTTGTTGTTGGCCACTGCCAATAATAGGCCAGAGCAGTTTTCATATTCACATCTAAAGGCGCGCACACACACTCCCCCTAAATCTTGGCCTGACCTGCTCATTACCTGGTGGTTGGTAAGGACGAAATGTTGGCTAGAGGGGATTATGATAATCGCAATATTCAAAATTCAACATTTGCATTCTTGTTGGCTTCAGTGATACATAATGAACATAACTGTATTTCAGACCTAGCTGACAATATTAAGACATTTTACTGTTAACTTACAAAGCATTTGGGAGTCAACTTTTTAGATCCGCAAGTTTGAACAAAATTGCATATCAGTAATTATTATGTGGCATGTTATTTAAGTGGATATTGCTACTACAGACTTCACAGAGCTTTTACATTTTATAACAGGTGAAGAGAATGAAGAAAACTGCTCCTGTTCTTCTAGCTTTCTCTCTGATGAAGATGACAGGTGTCCAATCTGTCTAAACTGCCTGGCAGAGCAGGAGGTTGGTTTTCCTGAAAACTGCAGTCACATCTTCTGCATGACCTGCATCCTTAAATGGGCTGAAGTAAGTATAGGTGGTTCATGGGAAACTTGTAAACTGGCTACTTAAATGCTTAAAATCTTTTTAAAGGGCAATATTTCTCCTGTCTGTTGGAAGTTAATGTTGTGAGTTCTTGATAAATGGTTTGTCTATTTTTCTTCCCAAATTCTATAGGTAATTATTGTGTCTCCTTTCCAAAGTTCTTACTGTTGCTTTCCAGGGAAATCTGCTAAATGATGATCACATAGTACTGACCTATTTTCTTGCAACTTTGTAATATTGTGCTTTGTTACTGTAGACTTCTTTCTTTGCCCATGTAGCTAGGCTTATGCAATATAACATTGTTGCTTTCAGCATTTTGCTTATTGTGATGAACAACCCAGATAATTGTAGAGATTGAGAGAACTTCATAAGGACCTAAAGTCTTATCCACATCATATGCAGTATTATAACTGATGCTTATCCAGCTTCTTAGAAATCTTTTTGGAGAACTACTTTTTCTAGGCAACTTTTATTGCTGTGATCACTTATCACTGTGGCAGATATTATAAAGCCCAGAACCTAAATGCATTTATAATATCATGTCCTATTCTAATCAGTAGGACCAAATGTTTCTAAAAGTCAATGCAGTCATACCTCGGGTTACGTTTGCTTCGGGTTACGTACTTTCGGGTTGCGGACTCCGCAAACCCGGAAGTATTTTTCGCTGCACGCACGGTCTACACATGCGCAGAAGCGTTCTGCGCAGTTCATACATGCGCAGAAGTGCGCTTTCGCGCTTGTTTGGGTTACATACTTTTCGGGTTACAAACTGCACCCCGGAGCGAATCTATGTTCATGGCATTCCTTCAAGTATTTGAAGCTAATTATCCTGAATTGTGGGGTGTGGGTGGCGCAGTGGTCTAACCCACAGAGCCTAGGGCTTGCTGATCAGAACGTTGGCGGTTCGAATCCCTGTGACGGGGTGAGCTCCTGTTGTTCGGTCCTAGCTCCTGCCCATCTAGCAGTTCGAAAGCATGGCAAAGTGCAAGTAGATAAATAGGTACCGCTCCGGCGAGAAGGTAAACGGTGTTTCCGTGCACTGGTCTGGTTTGCCAGAAGTGGCTTAGTCATGCTGGCCACATGATCCGGAAGCTGTCTGTGGACAAACGCCGGCTCCCTCGGCCTATAGAGCGAGATGAGCACCACAACTCCAGAGTCGTTCGTGACTGGATCTAATGGTCAGGGATACCTTTACCTTTACATGAATTGTGGTCATGATAAAATCTTTAGGCCCTCTGCTTTCAATACACAAGCCAACAGGCCTCAATGGTAGAAAAACAGTGTGGCAAGCAAAGCCCATGCCAGCAGGCATTGCACTTCTGCACAGGTTGATCTTGTTTAATGAGCAGAATGTGTGACTGGAACCAGGTGGGTTGAGAGGAGGGCTCAGATCTTGCAGTCAGTCTGCATGTCAATACCTAGAAGGGTCTCGTAGGTTGGTTGTAGAAGAACTTCCTAGTTGCTGGATCTGAGTCACTGCTGTGTGGCAGTCTGTGGCCCTTCCCATTCCTCAGGAGGGAATGATATGAATATTACTGCAGTAAGGACACTAGGGAGTCAGAATTCAGTTTCTATTGTGCCCCTGCTTCCACCACTCTTTGGAGACCTGGGTTTACCACTCTGCCTCCACCATGTGACTTCCTGGTTGCTTGCTATCTTATCTAAAGTGCAAGATCACATCTTTATTTTATCACCTGTAGGATTTCCACCACACACACCTGAAATATCAAACATGTCTGCTTTCATAATTCCTTTTATATCTTTGTTGTCATCATTTAATTCCAAAAAAATCATTTATTCACCTTTTACCATCCACACACCAATATGCATGCACACACAGAGGTGTCACATTTGTGTTCTTTAAGAACTCTTGGGTGGATGTCATCTGAACCCAGTCATTTGTTTGTTTTTAACTGGTCAACAAGGCTTACGTCAGCTTTCTTGGTGCTGTGTCTCAACCCAGACTGGTAGTTGTCTTGCTCCAAACAAAACACAAGTTGTAGTTCGTGTTTGTGTCTTACTGCACATGGTTTGTATAAGAGAGACCAACCACGATTCCAGATTCAAATGTAGCACTCAACCAAGCCATGACCCAACTGTAATAGCAGCAGGACCTGGGGAGTGAAGTGGCAGCAATTTGTGCTTGGAGAACCCACAGACTACTTGTTCATTCCTGCTTAGCTATGCTTTGGGTTAGTGTTACATCATAGCTGCCAAGTTTTCCCTTTTCTCGTGAGGAAGCCTATTCAGCATAAGGGAAAATCCCTTTAAAAAAGGGATAACTTGGCAGCTATGGTGTTACATGCAAAGTGGACCAGAATTCTCTTCATACAGGACTGCCACTATTGATTTGAAATAAATGGACATGACTAACTGAGGTCCATTAATTTTCATCATCTTCTCCTGAGTAGAACTGTCATGGACTAGCTGCTGACAATAACTCAGTTGGATGCAACCCTCAGTCCTATGGATTTGGTTGGTTTGAAATTTAAATAAATTTCGTATTATAAACCCTTTGCTACAGGTGCCTTATTGGTTTATGTGAGAACTACGGTAAACCTTTAATCAAAACTGCCTCTCCTAGGAGGAAAGGCTATTATTTCTAAAATATCCTTAAAAATTAAATTGCTGTTGATTTGCAACCCAACAGATCAGCTTGCCCTTGCTGATTGATCAACTAATGCTTTAATTGATTTACTTATTAAGCCAATTACCATCTGGAGTCTTAAAGTCAAAGATTCCAGGGGAATATGCATGCTGGTTGGTTTGAATCAAGAGATTCAAAAACTGGACAGACAATACAGTTGTTCCTTTTTTTAAAAAAACAAACCAACCTATTTCTAATGTTATAAAATAGTGAGATGTGAACAAAATCTTCTTTCAGACCAGAGCATCATGTCCAGTTGACCGCAAACAGTTCCAAGCTGTATATAAACTAAATGCATTAGAAGACTGCATAAAGGTAAATTCCAATGTTTATTTAATTTATATTTTGTGTTTAGAAAATTACCGTCAGAATAAATTAGCATTTTGTTCTTCAAAGATCTGAATACAGTGGTACCTCGGGTTACAAACGCTTCAGGTTACAAACTCCGCTAACCCAGAAATAGTACCTCAGGTTAAGAACTTTGCTTCAGGATGAGAACAGAAATTGTGCTCCGGCGGCGCAGCGGCAGCAGGAGGCCCCATTAGCTAATGTGGTGCTTCAGGTTAAGAACAGTTTCAGGTTAAGAACGGACCTCCGGAACGAATTAAGTTCTTAACCAGAGGTACCACTGTAATTATTTGGTCACTAAGGCAGGTTGGATGCTGTTAATGGCATGTTCTAACTTTGACCAAAACGCATTTGTTTAAACCATTTAACCCTGACAGAAGGAGTTCTTCTCTTTTGTGGAAGATGAAGTCTATATCCAACCCATTTTTTATATACTTCACAATTATTTCTCAGTGTTGGTAAAATCATACCATTTAGCACTCAAATGATTTCATATTTTATTTGTTGGCAAGCTGTAATTCCCAGCACATGTCAAAAAGTTTTAGTGTTTAACTGTGATTGATTTGCAAAGCAGATGCTGATTGTTCTTTTCGATTAATTGCAGATTTGAGCAAGGGGAGAGATTGTTCTCTCTGTTTTGTCTTTGCAGAAGGTAAAAGCAGTGTAATACTTCGGCTGCTTCTGCAAGCATAAGCAAAACCCCATTCTCCTGAGTCTTCTGCCATTTGCAGAAGAGGTGGAGCAGGAGAGAAAAAGAGAAACACACATTATTTTTTATTCAACCTAGGCTTCCCTTTTACTCCATACCCCTGCTTCTCTAAAACCCCATAATGGTGTTCTTATCAGGATTCTTCCAAATACATGATTTCTGGGAAGTAAACAATGTCTAAATTTTAGGACCCATGTTTATTTAATAATAAAAGGCTAAAATCGTATTTGCTCCAAAATGATAAACTAGGAAGACATTAGGAGTGAAATCCATGGCTGTCATGCCATGCACAGAATGGCTTTTGATTTAGCAGAGATGATCACTAACAGTGATTGTTTTAAACTCTGCTGTCCTGCTATATTTCCCTATGCTCCCGAAAACCAGTTATGGAAGTTTAGGGGACCCTTTAAAACTTTGTGGATAGTGGTGTGGGGAGCTACAATAGGAATGGGAAACTGGAAAAAAATACCCCTCCCTCTTACATTAGCAGATTCCTCCACGGTCAAAAGCTGTTCTCTGAGCAGGATGGCAATAGCGGATTTCAGCCTGTTATTCAGTCAATATCTTTGGAACACTTTCATATGGCAAATAATGAGAACTTCATCAATTGTCTACCGTAGTAGCTTATAATAAAAGTTTTATTATTATTACTTTTTTTTGATGTTTTCAGAAAACAGCAAGACAGGTTTTTAGTTTTTTTACTGGTAACTCTACCCAAGCGTGTGCTATTGAGCAAGCTTCTGCTTTGTCTATTTTCCTAGAATGAGAATGTCTTGACCCAGAGTTCCTTTAGAACAAAGCAGTGTGATGCTATAAATCAGCATTGGCATTTTTATATCATGTATTAAGTGAATAATGCTTTAGGCTGAATCACATAACTACTAGGTTATAAATATTAGAGAAAATGATTCGGGAAATTGCTGTACTAATTTTAACATTCCTTACAGGTTCAAATAAAGGAACAAGTAGGCAAAAAAGATGACCTACTTAGCTGTAATGAGGGCAAGTATTGCCCTGCAAATATGAAAAATTGTACAAGGTTAGTAATGAACCATTCCTTTACTGTTGATGTCATGTCTAGTTCGTTCATAAACATTGATTAGATGTGTTTCAGATTGATAAGGATGATACTAATAAGTAATACTCTGAGTACTCCCATAGAGATCAAAAGACTTGCTATTTGAGTCTGTTAATTTGTTCTGGGTTAAGAGTATGACTAATGCTGAATATGATATGACCCTAAATAGGCAATATTTAAGACAATTTGCTGAGAAAGGAGCCATTAGATGGCATTGGTTGCTATCACCCTTTACCAGGATTAATCTTCATATTCTTTGGAGATAAGCAACAGTTTGTTACTGTACATTTAAGTGTCCAGAGTATCATAGCTGTTTCATTCTTTAGATCTTGGATGTTAAAGATCTTTAGGGTGTTTATAGAGTTCATTCCTTTATGGGACACACTAAATTGATTGGGATGTAACTGTTTTGTATGTGTTTGCAGAAAACAGGAAAATGCAGGGAAAGTGCATTTAACGGCAATCTCCTGTAAAGGCTGGAACCAAAAACACAGTAAGTTGGGATTTTTTTGGTCACTAACTTGGCTTCCCTTTGAAATTTCAAAACTAGATGTTGCTAGTGCTTTGGATATATTTGATAAGCTTCTATCAAATTAATGGTTTCTAAGCCAATTTCAGCAGAGCAAAGAAGTCTTGCGATGTTATATCTGATTGTGTTTTTCTTCCAAAGGGCTTTTGCAGTAGTAAAATGTTTGTGAAATTCTTATGTTTAAAATGAAATTTAATCTACGTCTAATTGCCTCAATGCTAATGATTATCAGATTAAAGTGAGATTGTGCATTTTTTAATCATTATAAAGGTTCTTCAAACAAAGAAGAAGATAAAAGTTCTATTTCTATGAAGAAAAATAAGGTTTGTTCAATTATTTTATGTTTAAAGGACTAAAGGTTACTGAATACATTTTTGTTTAAGGCGGCTTTCCCTCAAGTTTGTGCAATGACAGTACAAACTGGGGGTCTCCAGAGTCTTAGGCAGAGGTCTTTCCCATCACCTGCTACCTAACCTTTTAAAGTCTGTGCCTAGATAATTTTTTTGAAGTGCCTAATTACGATGAAAAAAACTTAAGGTTGAACTTGGGACTTTCTAAATGCTCTGAGTCCTTCCCTGCCACTCCATCCTAGTTTGTAGATCTAGCAGTGAAAGTGAGTTTCAAGACCTTGTGAAATGTGTTGCATGAATATATTTCTGTCTGTGTCTCAGTGCAGTTTAGATGGCTTCTGCAGTTATATGACTAGAATATAAATCTTCTTTCAAATGTTCTTACATCTGGAACACTTTGTTTTTTGTTTTATGAATATTAGATGCAGAGGTAACCACAGTGTTTTACATTTAAAACTTTATTTTGTAGCCCAGAAGACAAACCTGCTCAAGCAGATTTCTCAGAAGTAACTTCTGTGGTAGATTTTCTTCTAATAGTAGCTTCAGTGGAGAATCTCCTAATTACCAAAATGAATGGTCAGTATTGAATCTATTCTTTACAAAGACTATTGTAATACTGTAAAATGTTAATATGACTCATTTGACTTCCTGGGAAAATGGTAGATCTAGATTAACTTTCCCCCCTCACATATAAAACCACTGTAGAAGAATCTACTCCAGCAAGAAAAGATAAATATGTAATTGAGCCCATTCTCCCAATATTATCTTTGCACATATTCTAGAGCAATTTTTGTTCCATCTCATTCAGCATTGTCAACCCTGATTGGTAGTGTCTCTCCAAGGTTGCAGTTCTTCCTAGCCTATCAGGAGATACCAGGCATTGAACCTGGGACCTTTGACATGTAAAGCATGATCACTACCACTGAGCTACGGCCCTTCCTCTCCTTATATGCTAAAAGTTGTAAAGAAATAGCTTGATGAGTTCTGGAGCTTTAAGAAATCTTGCATGTGTGCCTCAAATCTGCCGTTTTTAGAATATGAGTGTGTAACTTCTTCTCCATTGTCGTGTAGTGTTGCAGCTTTGTGTATGAGCTGACACTCAGGAATTGCCAATTCAAATATTACATCTCTCTTGAACACTTTAGGTGACCTAAGGAAGCCAGTGGCTGTGTTTTGTCATAATGCTAAACCATTGTGTTGGATTGTATATCAGCCTAGGGGTTGTATGCTCCCTTTTACGGTGTGACAGCAAGGGACAAGATAGGAGGCTTCTGATTTAAGAGTGACTGCAGTTCAGTGTGTTTGACACCTAAGCAGTAGTTAATCTTATCTGTGGCATTTGAAACAAGCCAGCTTTATAAACCATGGTTAAAATGGGCTTAATGAATAGGCTTGTTTTAATGAACTATAGTTAAGATTAACTGCATTTTGTCTGGGGTTTAGATATCATAACAAGCAGCATTTTTAAAAAAATGGAAACAGAAACTACTGAAATCTTCCTTACCGCTCTGCCAGAGCAGGAGATGGGTGGTGGCAGGCTGGAGGGAGGAAGCACATGAGCCTTCAGATAGATCAGTTTGTCCTTGTAATGTTCAACTTTGCTGCAGTTTTCTTTATCTGAATGAGACCAGTATCTGTACCTCAACCCATACAACTGCTGCATAAGGATAATACTGACCCACCCACTTTGTGAGACTATTAAGCGTTATTGAGAATTAATATAAAGTGTACATGAATGTCAATTATCATTTTCCATTCTGGAAATAAGTGCACATTTGTATCTTAAATATATCTGTCACCTTGTTAAGATGCACATCAAGGCCCTAAAATTTATTTCAAATTTATGTTCCAGTATACAGATCAGCAAAATTGACACAATGATCGGGCATAAGAGAAGAGAGCTGGAGTTGTCATGTTCTGTACTAGCTAGTATGGCAAGGTAAAGCAATCAACTGGTTAAGAATTGTTTTGTTTTGTTTTTAAATGCACTTTGTCACTAGTGAAGCTATAGTCACAATATCTAAAGAACAATAACAAATGGGTTAAACTTTCAATAGTATTTGAAATTGTGGTTTTTTTATTTACATATGATTACACAAAATAAAATACTTATATTTTATGTTGTGAACCACCCTGTGATCTTCAGAAGAAAGACGGTATACAAATTTAATACATAATTTTAATTATATTAAAATGTGCTTTGCTATATAATAGTTTGGTTCTGTCTACTATTCTGAATCGATAGAACCTCAGTTAAGCAAAGCGTTTGTCTGGTTTCTTGTTTTGCATTCGGAATGCTTAAAACCTAGGATCATCATATTGCTCATAATAAGATAAGAGGAATGCAGTAATAGGAGTCTGGTTATATTTTTATTTTTTGATTTGTAATGCAGAAACCTAACATTAATGAATATTTGGGACAATGATACTTGCAGGCAAATTCATAATCCAGGTGATTTAAAAGCTAGTAATAGATAGATATAGATCACGGGTGTCAAACACAAGGCCCGGGGGCCAAATCCGGCCCGCCAGACCTCGTCATGTGGCCCGCCGAGCGCCCCAGCCAGCGCGACCCACAAAGCGCCGACAAACAGCTGGGGCCGGGGGGGGGGGGTAGAAAGGCGGCCGGAGCAGTGCCGCATGGAGAGTCCCGAGCCTCTGCGATGCAGCAGTGCTCTGTAGCATTTTGAATCCTCTTCCTCCTGCCACGGCTCGGCGCCTGGAAACAGCTGCTGCTGCTGTTGCTGCTGTTGCTGAAGCACAGACAAAGCACCCAGCAGCGCCGCGTGGAGGAGGAGGAGGATTCAAAGTGATACAGAGCACTGCTGCGTCCCAGAGGCTCGGGACTCTCCGCACGGCACTGCCAGGCACCGACCCAGCAAGCCGCCTCCTCCTCCTCCTCCTCTTGCCTCACCTCCTCCTCCTCCTGCCACCCTTCCTTCCTTTCTTCCTTCTGTCCTTCCCATCTTTCTTCCTCTCCCTCATTCTTATTCTTTCTTTCCCTCTACTTCCTTCCTTCTTTCTCCCTTTCCGTCTTCTCTCCCTCTTTCGTTTTCTTTCCTTCTTTATTCCCTTCCTTATTTCCTACTCTTCTTTCTCCTCCCTCTTTCCTTACTTCCTCTCTCCCTCCCACTCCCTCTTTTCTTCCTTCCTTCCTTCCTTCCTTCCTCCCTCCCTCCCTCCCTCCCTCCCTCCCTCCCTCCCTCCCCTCCCCTCCCTCTCCCTCTCCCTCTCCCTCTCCTCAGAAACATAGGATGCTGCTTTATACTTCTGGCCCTTAAACCCTGGAACCAGGAGAGCAGTTCCAGTGAGTCAACCTCAGCCAGTCCCTTTGGTGAAGGGTGGTGGCTCACTGGCAGAACATCTGTCCTGCATGCAGAAGGACCCCAGTATCTCCAGGTACTAGTAGCTCTGCAAAGGTCCTGCATGAAACCCTAGCGAGCCTCCACCACCCAGTGCAGTTACCAAAAATCATTTTTCAATAAATTGTACAATAATTGTACATTTGAATATCTACTTGCCATTATTCTGACTAGGTTTCTGCTTTCAATGCTAGTTATTACTTACATTATTACAAAAAACAGTAATAATTGAATGCAGTGACAATAATTTATGATAATAAAGAGTGGACACATAGTCCTACAGATACAACCGGCCCTTTGAGGGTGACCAAACTGCTGATGCGGCCCCCGATGAATTTGAGTTTGACACCCCTGATATAGATGGATAGATAGAATTCATTTTGGAAAGCAAAAGCATTTTCTATTTTCCTATTCCACTTCAGACCTTTTAGAGGAGTCCAAATCCTCTAAGCCCAAAAGGACTTTGGCCAAGATAACAAACTTTAAATCCAAGAAGGGAGTCTCAATCCTTCATGTGCTTTTCATTATTATTTATCCAATGGATACAATGTGTTTCTATGTGGCCTTATGTGATTCCCCACCAGCCCCCGGTAGGATTCTTCCTGTAACTCTTGTTTTTATGTGGGTTAATTTTTACAGAATACCTTCCATGGGGTGTGAAACAGAGATGACAACCTGCTGTCTGGTTTCCACTTCTGTAGTGGGAACTCGTTTTTTGAGAAGTTCTTCGCCTTTGGAAAACTTTGGTAAATTTTTTTTGTAAGTTTTATTTATAGTTCATATAAAGCAACATTTCATTAATTCCTCCAACTATATTATGTGATTTCCCCTATTTAAATACAGTGGAACCTCAGTTTATGAACACCTCGGTTTATGAATTTTCGGTTTATGAACGCCGCGGACCCATCTGGAACGGATTAATTCACTTTCCATTACTTTTAATGGGAAAGTTCGCTTCAGTTTATGAACGCTTCAGTTTATGAACAGACTTCCGGAACCAATTACACCCACGTTTCAGTTTATGAACGCTTCAGTTTAAGTACTTCACGATCCCGTCTGGAACGGATTAATCCACTTTCCATTACTTTCAATGGAAAAGTTTGCTTCAGTTTATGAACGGTTACTCCGCGGACCGTCTGGAACGGATTAATCCACTTTTCATTACTTTCAATGGGAAAGTTCGCTTCAGTTTATGAACGCTTCAGTTTATGAACAGACTTCCGGAACCAATTGTGTTCATAAACCGAGGTACCACTGTATACATTTTAAGAGTTAATTGTCACATTGGTATGAAGTATTTTAATTTGAAATGTCTAAAGAATGTTCAGGTGTAAAGTTGGTTTTTTAACATAATATGGGAGGTGGCTAAGGTAAAATGTGCAGACCTATTTTAATCAGGCCCTAATTTCTTCTCTCTCTACCATGCCCCAGGTTATAGAAATTATTTCACTGCCGGTTATAACATTTCCATGCGGATAAGTTAGGGCTGAACAGATCCTAAATTAAGTCATTCTAAGCATGCCTATAAAATGTAGTCTTTTTGAGGTTATCCTGCTGAACAAATAGATACTTGCAGTTCAGAGGGACTTGAGCCACATAGTTCTTTTCAATAGATATATAGATTTCTGTTTATTTTACTACCTTAAACAGAATTCCTGCTTCGTAAAACATTTTCCCTACTAGGAATATACAGAATACATATCTCTGTGTTGCACATATGTGCACACAGAAAGAAAGGAGAGAGGTTATTTTGAGGAATCATAAGTTCTTTTGAGGTAGTGTGTCCGTACAGTGTTCCTCAGTCTACCCTACTTTTTCCTGTTCATAGTGATTCTATGAACCAGAATAGGAATATAGGCATTAGGGTTGACACAAATTGATGAATGATTCTGCACATATTTGAGCTTCATTCTATTTAAGGGTGGGGACCTGAGTTAATGGCTTCATAGAAGAAGTCCGTTTTATTTTAGGCTTTAAAGAATGGGGCAGAGATGGGACCATGAGCATTTGGGGTGAGGATACAAGGGCAAAAAGGGAGAATAGATTTCTAAGGGAGTAGAGCCCCCTTCACACCTGAAGCACATTAATACCAGGGGCATGCTGCTGGCTCTAGCTCCAGCCATGCACATGTTGGCATGGATTTAGCTGCAGTGATCACATAACAGATGGGTCTTTGCCAATGCATGGATGTACAGGGATGGACATGCAAGCTTGGAGTGAGTCACGTATGAAGATTGCTCAGATAGTGAGCAGCAGCCAAGCCAGTGTTCTTGGTGCTTTGTATATAAAGTATGCTAATTTAGAAATTTGATCTGAGTTAATTTATTTGAAAGAATAAACTAAAATAAGACATAACAGGCAAATTGACTCTTGATGAAATGGCAGTAGCCCCAGAATAAAGAAAAAGCCTAGCCAAAGAGGCAAATACTGAATTAAATGTGGACATTTCTAAAATAAGTAATGTTTGCATTCACCTTACCTCAGTACATTAAACATTATTTCCTCCTCTTCCTTTAATATATATATATATATTAGAGTCTTCAGAAAAGGGGCATGTTGTTACACATGTCCAGGAAGGAGAAGAGAAAAAACAAACTTCTGGTGCAGCTGGCACAAGAGGAACAAGAAGGAAGGTCTCGGATACTACACCTATAAGAAGATCTGCCCGGAATGCTAAAACTGAAACCTCGAGTCAGTCTCAGAGTTCACCAAAATCCAGCAATTCTGGATGTGAGGCCAGTGGCGATGGTAGCTCATTTATGAATGCTGCCTCTGCAGAATCTGAGAAACTACCTCCAAAGCGGAAGGCTAAAAGAGGAGCTAAGCAGAAGGAACCTGTGGTTAAAAAGAAGCTCAGAAGTTCTGGACGTTACGGAAAACCATCTAGCGATCTATTAGATGATGAATCTGAGACGGAGGTAACAACAGTACTAGATAAAAGCAATCTACCCGACAGTGAAAATACCGCCACTGGCTTGAGTCACAAAAATGATGTAGAAACAGAGTCTGCTAATGGCTTAGAAAATTCCAAGGACTGTGTGACGTGTCAGGAAGATCCTACAGGAGATGCTGGTGAAGGGCAGGCTACTTTAGACACTGGTTCCTGTGATCAAGATCCTCCTTTGCTCACCCTAGAGGGAGACACTGAAAAATGTGAAGTAAAGGAAGACACTGAGTTTGAAAATAATGGATGTCCTGCTTTTGAAGAAGTAGATAAAATTTATAGTGCTTCTAGAGAAGATACCTGCAATGATACAGGAACACTTACTCATGAGCCTCAGGAATTAGGCAGTCCTATGAAGGAATTGCCGGAGAAATTGGAACCCGTGGCAACAGCAGATCAGCCTTTGGACAGTCCCAGGAATGAAATCCTGGAGAAAGTCGAAAGCGTGGCAATATCAGATGATATGTTGGCTGATCCTGAAAATGAGTTGCTAGGTACAACCGAATCTGTGGCAATAGAAGATGAGCCAGCTCCTGATCCTAGAAATGAATTCCTGGGAGACATTGAACCTTTGTCTGTAGCAGATGAGCCTGTGCCTAGTCCAAGAAATGAATTGTTTGGTGAGTCAGAATCTGAAGCAATAGTAGATGAGATGTTGGAGAGGCATGAAAAGGAAATGCCCGAGAAGACATTAGCTTCTCATTCTTCTGAGGATAAATCACCAGAAGAAATAGGATTTGAGGCAGTAGCCAAGGAGCCATTGGAAAATACCACAAGCACATTACAGAAGCTTCCGGTGTCATTGGAAATGGAAGGTATGAACACTGTAGAAAAAGAAGTCCGTGTACCCACAGAGAATGAAAAAGATAATGATTTATTAATTACAATTTCTTCAGAGAATACGTTCAATCAGTCTTTAGAAGAGGCTAGAGAAGATTCTAGAACCAGTTCATCACCCAAGTTGGAAGACCTTAAACATTTTAGCGAAGACAATAATGAGATAGTAGCTATGGAGTGTGACTCATTTAGCAGTGACCAGAATGAATCTCGGATAGACCAGCCACTAATGAGTGGTAGTGTAGAGCAAGAGGCAACCTCCTTTTCCCATGAAACTGAAAACTCAGTATCCCTTTCAAGCTCTTCTGACAAGAAAGAAGAAACAGAATGCTCCACAGAACTTAAAAAAGATAAAAAGACCAGGACTAGGAGATCAAGATTTCATTCTCCATCAACAACTTGGTCACCAGCCAAAAGAGAGGGGAAAAGATCCCAGTCTCCATCTCCCAAGAGGGAGATTGTGGCTGAAAGCAGGATGTCTCGATCTCCTAAAAGGGATGTTTCTAAAGAAGGGCGCAGATCTCTATCACAGTCTCCGAAAGGAGATCCTCCAAGAGAAGAGAAGAGATCCCCATCCTGTTCTCCTAAAAGAGAAACTCTGAAGGAAGGGGAAAGGTCTACGTCCCAGTCTCCAAAGAGGGATCTTATGAGAGAAGGGAAGAGGTCACCGTCGTCTTCTCCAAAAAGGGATTCTCTCAGGGAAGGAAGGCGATCTTCTCGGACACGAGCTAAGGAATCCTCTCCAAGGCACAAATGCCGATCTCAAAGTAGGGATAGAGATAGTGAAAAAGATGGGCAAAGAAGAGATCATGAAAGAGAGAAGAGTAGGAGGAGACGGTCACAATCACGATCAAGGTCTCGATCTAGGTCAAGATCGAGGACAAGAAGCAAAGGCCCTTCATTCCCTAGAAATGAGAGGGATGGCTATTCACCTCCCAGGTGGAAAGAACGGTGGAGAAATGATAGCTGGAGAAGTCCCAGAGGAAATGACAGATATAAAAGAAATGAGCAAGAGAAGCAGACAGAGAGTATGAAAAGAGAGAGGGACAGTTCAAGCAAAGAGGCTGACAAGCAATCTTATTCTGACCAGCATAGGAAAGATTATCCAGACTGGGTTATGGAAAGGATAAATTCTGTTCCCGAAACAAGGAACAGAGAGGGGGACAATTTTAAAAATCAACCGTGGGATGAAAATAGGCAAAATGATTCAGGGCCTCCATGGAACAGAAGCTTTGGATCAGGTTGGAATTCAAATCGCAGCAGAGGTGGCCGTGGCAGAGGTGGCCGTGGCAGAGGTGGCTTTACGTATGGAGATCAGAGTGAAAATCGCTGGCAAACTAAGAAGCCGCACCCGGGGAATGCAAATAGTTCCGGAATTGAAAGTTCAAGGTTTCCAGAGCACCAACCATACAAACGTAAGATGGAGCAAGACTTCTCTTTTGATACACCTGCTGATAGATCTGGGTGGACTTCTGCATCAAGCTGGGCTGTGAGGAAGACTTTACCAGCAGACGTACAGAATTATTATTCCAGAAGAGGAAGAAATTCGTCAAGCCCACAGTCTGCATGGACAAAGCCAGAAGAAGTAGCACCTGAGCAAGGTATTTATTTTCCCCATATTAACGCATAAATCACTGGTTTGGGATAGAGCGGGCAGACAGTCCCTCTTTTTTTAATTCTAAGAATGCTAGATGGGATGGTTAACTTTAGCTTCTGTGGAACTATCCCACCTTAAATATTCACAGCCTTGCTCAAATGGTGAAGCCGTCAAAATGGTGTATGTTCCACTTTCCTGTTCACCCACTATAGCACACACGCTTCACATTTAATGTTGAATAAAACTTTGATTTTTGGGGTGCCCTGAAAGTTTCAGTATATCTATTCAAAAATTTGTGTTAAGGTATTATAACTATTCATACTGTACAGTGGATAATAATGTAGCTGGAATATATATGCTCAGTACAACTCTGTGGAAAAGAATTTATTTTATGTGGAGCACACAATAATACTTTTAAGAGAACCCTGTATTGTATGTTAAGTGAGTGTCAACGAGAATTGATTTTTCATTGATTGTCCATCCTCTGCAGCCTCCTCTGCTCTCTCTTCCTTCCTCCACTTCCCAAAAACTACTCTAGAGGGCTAGGGAGCTTCTGGAGCAGTATGCTAGGTAGCATTGGACTTACATCCATTCAACTCCCTAGTCCCATATTTTAGCCTACATTGCAGAGACAGCAAAACAAAAGCATATAAAATAACAAGACCAGACTACCACATGTGCTCTTTTTGGGGAGAGAGAGAGAAATCTGGGTTCCAGATTTAAGATGATGATATTAGATACCATGTATGGACTGCATGCCCTCCATTGTGCTCTGTTTTTTGTAATGCTTTATGGAACTACATGTTTTCAAAATGTCTTTCCCCCGTCTGATAGATCCAAACTTCAAAGACCAAGCCAGCCAACAAGGTGAAAGTTCTCAACTACCTATAAACGTGCTGCAGCCACAGATGAATGTAATGACACCCGTAAATACGCAACATCAGCCAATGAATATCTTCCCCTATCCAATGAGCGTCCCTGGTCCTATTGTGAACATTCAGCACAATCCATTTAGCCTTCCTCCACCGGTGCCCATGCATCTTCATACAGGAGTGCCTCTCGTGCAGGTAGCAGCTTCAGCCAATGTGTCTCAGGGACCACCTCCTCCACCACCACCTCCACCACCATCCCAGCAAGTTAACTATGTTGCTTCCCAACTGGATGGAAAGCCGTTGCAGGTATATCCTTTGGTTGTAAAAAAATAAATAAATGTTTTAAAACTGACTTTTGAAACAGGGTTCAGTTCTTGTTATGTAAATATGCATTTGGCTGGAAGTTTTCCTTAAACAAATTAATGCTGTAATTAGATTGACTCAGAAGCCCATTGGGAATTTTTGTTGTTGCTTGAATCATTCTTTAGGAAGTCCATGGAAGGAAAATAACCTGTCCCTTCTGTCACCCTGTACACCATCCACAGTTGTTCAGGATTGCCCTCACCTTAAGCCATAAAATATCTCCAGTTATCCTTTGTTAGTTAACATTTCTCTTCCATCATTCTAATGGGGGAAAGTATTGCTTTACACATTCTTTATACAAAAGGAAGAGAGAAGGAAGAGGAGCTTCAGTTTCTGGCCCTGTTCGTGCATACTGTTGTGTGGCTGTCATCCCATCTGCAGTGGGACAGGGTGATGGTTTATGAGTTTCCACATGAGCAAGAACTGCTCCCAGGTTAGGTGCCTGCCTTGCTGTGGAAACTTAAAACCTTTGTAATCTTCCCAACCCACCTGGTTGCTGGTTGCAGACATTGCTGCTTCAGAGCAGAGTCCCCAGCAGTGTGGATACAGTGACTTTGCAACAATGATAATGCATGAATTTGGCCTAGTTCATATTATTTTTAAAAAACTTATATGTAGTCTGGTGAATTTGTTTCCCCCGTTGTGAAAAAATTCATTGGCAGTAAATTCATATGCAGATGGTTTTTAGGGGGGCAGCAACAAAAATTGTTCACAAAAGCCTAAAATCTGGGTCCAGGATAACAGCCAATCCCATATGTGTGCGTTTACTCAAGTCCTGCTCCAAGAAATACATTTTTGTGTGTGTCTTTATATGGAAGTGATAATCTTCATAGTTAAATTCATTTACATATCATTTGATATACCCTACTTATAAAAAGGAACATGAGAATATTGGTCATTCTTTGTGTGGTGATCAGTTTGTCATTACTTTGAAGAGGTTTGCTTTAAGTTAATATTCCTGGCTTGGGTGGGGATAGCAAAGTTTTGCTGTCTTTCGTATCGTAATCAGAATGTTAATCTCTAGGGTTCAGTTCCAGAAAGCGTAATCAAATTGAAACAAAACCAACACTGAAACAATGTCTTAATGAAGAGGTAATTGTGGGGTCGGGGTGAAGAGGGACCTCATTGGGAAACCCTGACCCAGAGAACATGGAAAAGTTGCCCGGCCTGCACTCCACATCTAAACCTGTTGCAATTCTCCATATCCTTGCGAGACTTGGGTGGGTTAGACTTCCTTCCACAACTGAAGAAAACATTCATGTGAAGTCCAGTGTTCATGGTGGATGAATAGTCTGTCTTCGGATGATATGAAGCAGGAGAATGGGGAACCCATATCTCTTAAGATGATGGATGCATCAACCCCAGCTAGCAAGGCCAATGGTCAGGGAAGATGGGAGTTGTAGTCCAGGAACACAGATTAGCCATTCCTGACTATATAAAGCAATATGCCTGGGAGGGGAGCTTTCTTCAAGATCTTGCTCGGCTGCCACATCTCTGTTGAAGCACAAGTACCTATTCTGAAGTGCTTCTCAGAAAAGGGCCTCTGCATTTGCTCAACAGATACCACCTTGTGAAATGTTTGCTGCTGTAATTGGCTACTTTTGGAATCTGCTCCTCCTGCATCTGTCCTGGACGCTTTCTCATTCTTCCATCGCCATTCCACAAGCATGGTATCTGGAGTGAACCAGAGCAGGATTGCAAATCACTGCTACTGAAGGAAGAAGACTCAAGTGCTTACACATCTTGTGCACTGCTTGCTCCATATAATAGTTGGGCAGCGCTCATATCTTTTATCACAACTGCCTGATCAAAGTGCAAAGCCAGAATGAAGGGCTTCTGTCTATTACTGGTTGGAAAGAAAGTTTGCATTCCTAGGTTTATGGCTGCCTATTCTGTGGATTTCTGTAGTGTTTTCATTGTCGCTCTGCCCAGCTGTCAGTAGATCATTGAGAGGCTGCCTTCTCACTGGTTCCTTCTGTCTTTACACCTGTCCTGGGTGGTGAGCTTTGGCTTCTATCCTAGCTGGCAAATGTTTCCTTCTTACATGATGCAAGGGAGTTCAGTCTCTCTATCTGCCAGGAGCTCTGCAGACTGTTCTCTTCCCTCCCCCCCAAGTCTGCAGAAAACCCCCTTAGCCTGCATTTTCACACAAATTGCCATGTTACTAAGACTATTGGGTTGCAGAAAAGAGGGGAAATGGTCAGTGTCACAAATAGGATGGATTCTGTAGTTAAGGCTAGCCTCAGCTGAGTTGAACAATCTCTTTCCACCTATTAACTATCTCTCAGAAATGTTAGAAACACCCAAGAACTAAAGGTTCAGGGCAGGAGCGTTGGATGCAACTAGTTAACATATTAACTTCTGATAACTTTTTAAAACAGGCTATTCCTAGTACTTCCCATGTTGCCAACAACATGAGTACAACCCTCTTGCCTGCTCCAACAGCAGCTGCTCTGGGAAGTGTGGAAACGGTTCAGGGACCAAGTTCTGGTAATGCAACATCATCAAGTAACATCAAATCCTCTAATGCCGCTGTAAAATTGGCTGAAAGCAAAGTAAGTGTAACGGTGGAAGCCAGCGCAGATAGCTCGAAGAAAGACCAGGCAAGTTCAAAGCCAAGAGCAATGTGCATAATTCTGCAATGCTAAAATTGGAGAGAAATAATTATTTACCCTAAGGAAATGGAGAGGATGTCATCTTTCACCTTCCATTTAAATCATCTTTTTAGCTTCCTAAGAAATCATAAGGTTTCTTTTGGGGGGGGGATTATAGACTGACCTTGCAAATAAGTTAGTTCCACCTCATTAGAGAGAAAACTTACCAATTTGAAGGGGGGGGGGAATGCAAAGGGTGGGAGGGGTAAAATATCAGTATATACAAACCTGAATTTGTTTACTGTTTTCACAACATTAAACAGATTTTTTGAAACTTGAAATATAAAACTCTTATTTGGTTCTAGATTCAGGTAGGTAGCCGTGTTGGTCTGACACAGTAGAAATATATATATATAAAACTGCCCAGTAGCACCTTGGAGACCAATTAAGTTTGTTCTTGGTATGAGCTTTTGTGTGCATGCACACTTCTTCAGATACTGTATACAGATACTAAAGAAGTGTGCATGCAAGAACAAATGTAGTTGGTCTCTAAGGTGCCACTGGACAATTTACATACATACATACATACATGTATGTATGTACGTACGTATGTATGTATGTATATGTATATGTGTCTTATTTGGCATATGTATGAAATTTAAAACTATAAACACCTCTGTTTTGTACAAACAAAACTGCAAACATACCCAGTTGTAGTTCACTTTCTTCTGTGGGTCTTGATTAAAGTTCTCTTCTCACCCAGATTATTTCTCTGAGGCTTTTGCTTCTGACCTTTGTATTCCGCATCAAGGCAGGGCAACAACTTGCTTGTTTTTCAATTGGTAGCAATTAAAGTAGACCATTTCAGGGGAGAGGTGAAAAGATTGACCACAAAGGAGGCACCAGATCAAAAGAACATGTGAATCTGGATGCTTCTGGTATCTCCATTCTAGACCATAGGTGACCAGAAGACGACAAGCAACAATTCACAAGCAACAAGGTCTCGTATACTCTCAGGAAGATAGCAGCACCCTCTAGGTGCAGAAGTGCCTCTTGGATTTGATTGTTGTAGACATTCTCAAGTCAAAAAATAAAATCTTTGAACAATATTTAAAGCTTTTTCAGAGTTTCCCCCATAGAGAAAAGTTTTCAATTGGGTTTCTTTTTCCTGGCCTTCACATGTATGCTACCCAATCCATACAAGTGCTGGTTATTTTTGATGAAAAGAGGAACAAAAGATCTAAATGTTGTGAAAGGTTCCTTGCCTGGTTGCTTAGAGTCAGCTGTTATTTGCCACCAGCATCCAGGTGGCTGTTTACAAGCCTTGTAGACCACTAGCAATGCTTTATTGAACTCGCCTATCTGATAATCCTTAGATGAATAAAACTAGAGGTTGCAATGGTTTTGTAGTGTCAATGAAGCTCTCCTCTAAATCAAAAGGTAGTATGTTTGCATTGGTATGCATCTTAAAAGCAAAAGTAGTCATGTTGGTCCATTAAAAAACAAAGAAACCCTAAAATCCTTAGTTGAGCAATAGTTTTTGGGACCAACCAAATTTTCACAAAATTGGGGCAAGCTTTCCCATTCTCCAGAACTGTTCTTCATCTTACACGGTTATTTCAAAAATGTTGGTTTGTGTGCCTTTTTCCTAAGTGTAACACTCGTTTTCCTAATTTTTCTAGAAACTGCAAATTCAAGAAAGAGCTGCGCAAGAAGTGAAGCTGGCTATTAAGCCTTTCTATCAAAATAAAGATATTACTAAAGAAGAATATAAAGAAATTGTGAGAAAAGCTGTAGATAAAGTAAGTGATACACTATTACTATCAGACTGCATTTAGCAGTCTGCATTCTTCTAACCTTGAAACCTGTTGAACAGAGGAGGCAAAGAGGTGAGGCTAAGTGACAGGCTTATTGCTCTGGAGAATAGTTCACACAGGAGTTTGTTAACGGAGGTGAAATAAGTAGTTATAATTTAAGCTAGTCTTGTACAATCTTTAACAATTCTTCGTGAACATGATAATAGGTTATGGAGAGAGTGTGGACTCAATATTTTATTCAGCTTGTAGTGTCCCCCCCCCCAAACGGAAACCTTTATACCCAGCCTGCTTTTAGAATATCAAAAATTGTTCTTGCTTATCTGATGGCCATTAACAGTCAGGGTGGAGTTGGGGATATTTTCCTACTCCCCTGGGAAACTAGAAAGGCCTGGTGAAGCTTACTCCCCACCAGATACGGCTTACAAGGGTAATTTATTGAGATCATATGTCCCAATAATTATTTACTTTCGGTGTGATATTAAGTGGTATGGTTGGTGCTGGTTAACTTAATGGTTGTGTGTTCTGTTTTCATGTAGGTCTGTCATAGCAAGAGTGGGGAAGTTAATTCTGCAAAAGTGGCTAATTTGGTAAAAGCTTATGTGGACAAATACAAACATTCACGGAAGAAAAATCCAGACGAGGCAGTTTTTGCGGAAAGGAAATGAGCGCAGGTGGAATATGCCATCGAGATGTCTGCAAAGTGCAATTTTGACATGGACTATTAACTAAAAATAGTGGGTTGAAATATGATTTTGATAAAATTATTTTTCGATATAGTGTATAATGTTTTGTTATAAATAAATATAGATCAATGCTGCAGCTTCTTTATCCTTTTTGGAAAGGATATGTAAAGAGAAACTAAAAGGAATAAAGGAGAGTGCCCCTCTTATTAATAATATACAATTGTGTTGAATGCCACATGTACAGCATTTTGGTTCAAACAGTAGTGTATAAACACAGATGTTTGTCAAAATACAGTGACTTGGACAGATATGTACAATATATGTAAATCAGTCAGGGGAAAAATTCAAGGCAGATTTTTCTTTAATCCTCCTGCCAATGCCCCCTCCCCCTTTTTTCAATTCCAATTAAATAAAGTGTTTTGCCTCAATTTACAGGCTCAAAATGTGTGTTTAAAAAGCACACTCTTTGTGAATGGAACAACTCACAAAAAATCTACAGAAAATTTGTTGCCCAGAAATTTGGGCATCATTTTCCTATTGTAACACCAAATAAAGGCTATGCTGCTTGTTGTTTTGTGGCTTTTTAGTTCTTTTTTGAGTTGTTAGATGAAATAAAAGTTCTAAAAGGCATGGTGCAGGCAACCAAAACCACTGCTTCATCCTCAAACTAGTTTTGGGAAATGACATTTGAGTCGTCCTGTGAGTTTGAAAGATATTCTGTGCTTGATTTTTGTATATGGGCCCTAATTGCCTAACTTCAGTTTTGTCTTTTTATCTTCCATGACCCTGAGGAAAAACGTTCTGCTTGCAATTAGAGGTGGATTATGTAACCAATAGCCTTAGTCAACACTACCTGTGGCATACCACTGTCAGTTTTGGTCTACTGTAAGCAGCTGCTTGTAGTAGGCATGAGATGTAAAAGCCAAATATAGCAAAAATTGTGTCATGACGAAGGCTGCATAATAGTTTGCCATGCTCTTTCCATTCTGACCTCCCACTAGTATAATGCATGCGGCCTAGTCTTTTATTTGAGTTGATCTATAAAGTGTTAGACGATGCATGGTGGTGAAGGTAGTGCAATTGCTAGATAGGGCATTAGTAAGCATAATGCACTTCTACCTGAAATGGCTTGGTTGGACTTGGCATTGATTTTTCCAAAGTGTAGAGAAGTTACCACTAGCTCCTTCAACAGAAATGAAGAATTAAAGAAACTAAAGGGGCCTTGGTTTAATAATGCTTTGAAACAAAGTGCTATTACAGTGCAGTTAATCCTCCCAGGGTTTCATGGCAGCGGCTGTGGTCTGTACCACATGTGGTACACAGCTGATGATTCAAACCATTTAGCCATGTGTTCCTGAGAGCCTTCCCACTGGTGACAAACTCTAAGGAAGACCCAGGGCTGAGTGTGAAAGGAATACTGAACACAGCTGTGTAAAGAGTTAGTTCACTTTATTTTTCAGACAAGGACTTGTTTGCCTGTATTTTGTGTGTAACTAAAGATAATATTTATCTTGTGGAATCTTTAGTGTGAATATTTCTCCTTCCTTTTTTTTAAAAAAAACAGTCAAACACTATGCTGTAGAGTTTGTGTTAGACTAGTAGATATTCCAATGATCTTTCAGCCCAGACTGGCTAGCACTTTTTGGAGGAGAAACAAACACCTCCTGTAGCAAATTGTACCCTGCCATTTATGTAATCACACCATATGTATTTATGCTTACTACATTCTTTCAATTATTGAAGATGGGGTGGGAGTTCATATCTTTCTGCTGTATACCGGTCTGGTGCAGATGTAACATTGCCTGATATTGGCTGAGCTCGACTTTTGCTTCTCTCCACCTCTTTCCCCCTTCAGACTTGAAGGCTTCCCATTTTGCAGCGCTAATGAGGTTCCATTTGGTATGCACCAAATACATTGCTAAATGTGATCTGCTTCCAACCAGAGTTTTGAAACCTCCTCCTAACCATGGCTAACTAACTTGGTGCAGATATAACAATAGCCAGAGTTAGTGCTGGGAAGGAGAAGGAGGGAGGGAAAGTCTGAGCCTGAGGCATTGCCAGCTTTAACAATGGTAGAGAGACTGCAAGACGTTATCTGCACTGAGCCATAACGTTCCCTCAGGAACTGTTTTTCTTAAGAGTAACTTCATGGCATGAAGGTTTGATACGCCTTCCACATACTTAGGGAATTTAATATTTCTGTTCTAATACTCCTGCAGCACAACAGAGGCAGAGTTACGGCGAACCCTGTATTTACTGTATTTCCAGTCCCAATGAAGAATATTGACTAGTATGTGTTCAGCCTCCATCTGCGTCCGGGCTGATGAATCTGTGGCCCTCCACAGATTGTTGGACTACAAGTCCCATTGCCCCTTACCATTGGCCATGCTGCCTGGGGCTAACAGGAGTTGTCAAATACCTGGAGAGTCACAAGTTCCCCTGCCGTGGTTTACACAAATATTTAAAAGTGGCATCTCAAGATACGCAGGCCTTTAAATGATGTGTTCAAAAATGCCAAGCATCACCTATATAGGTATTCTGATCCCACAAGATCAGAATGGGATTGGACTAGATGACCCTTGGGGTCCCTCCCAACCCAACTATTATGTGATTCTAAGAGAGTACTCATCTGTTGCATTAGGCACTGTATGTGCAGATGGGTGTTGTGTGGCTTCAGAGTGCATCCCGTGGCTAGATGAGCAACTGGAACAATAGCTCTGATCGTTGTGTTAGTCCTCTAAGCATTTATGGTGCCAGTCACTTGGTTGATTGCAGGCAAACTGACTGCATCTAGCCTCACCCACCCACCAGTGACTGGTGTGTCAATGCTGAAATGAAGCACTACTTGCCCACTGGTGTGAAGTGCATACATAACTGGAATGGGCCTGCCGATTCTGTTGCTCTGGGAAAATCAGCTGGGCTTGCTTTCACCTGAAGACACTTGAGAAAACGTGGTCTTAGGTACACGGGCATTTATTTGTTACTTTAAGGCTGCAATCCTCCACACACTTAAAGGGGAGTAAGGCCCATTGAACTAATTCAGAAAGAGCTATTGAGTGGAGATGCATAGGGTCAGCCTTCAAGAGAGAGTTCTTTAGCTGCTGACCGATATCTTGTTAATCTCTTGTTGGTGTCATTTTTCAACAGTTTCAATAATGCAGAAGCAAACCCAGTGGGCTGAAATTACTGTGAGAAAATTGATAAGATTAGAACATCATGAAATTGTATTAAGGGGGAGCGGCAGGTGCACTGAGCACTCCATCCAGTCTTTCCGTGTGCATGTGGCTTAAATATGTCTTCTTCCTTTTTTTTTTTTTACAAAAATTAAATAAAAAAACAAATCAGGAGCACAGTGGCTGATTTAAGTCCAGGCTGTGTGATGTCTGTAGCATAAGGCTGGAATAAAAAGTCTACTGAAACAATATTCTAAAGAGTTTTATGTAGTTCAGAATATTTTCTAATAAATTCTTTTGACTAAGCGGAAGGAGTCTGGCTCTTTTTAACCTGTGTTGGTATTTCCCAGTTATTTCCAAACACTTTCCTGGTATCAATGTCAAGCTGACCATTTGGTAGTTACCTGGGTCATCTTTCCCCTGCTTTTTGAATATGCAGACAATGTTTGACTGCCTCCAGTCTGCATGGTCAAATATAGACAGAGGATCTGATACTACATCTGCAAACTTAGGGGCAGCTCCTCATGCCCTGGAGATTTAAGTTCATTTAAAGTAGCTAGGTGTTCCCTTACTACCTCTTTTCCTATACTGGGCTGCAGCTCCCTTAGGTCATTCACTCTGTTATGTCTAGGTTGGGCATCACTTTTCTTTTGCGTGAAGACAGAGGCAAAGTAGGTGTTGAGCAGTTGTATACTGTTCCTTTGTAATTTCCTCTTCCATTTATTCCACATGCCCTTAAATTTCAGCTCATCTGTAAGCTTTTTATGCAGCTACACTGGTTTCTTTAGATGCCTCCCACTTTTCTTTCTTGTTGGAATTGTCTGCATTTGTGCCTTCAATATTTCACCTTTAAGATTAAACTCCCATCCATCTTGGACTCCCTTCTCTTCAGAGTGTTTCTGATAACAGGATCTCCATGGGTTCTCACTGAGTGGATCCTTAAGCTTTTTTCTAATCAGTCCTCTTAAAGTCCAGAATGCATGGTGATCAGGCTGTAACATAGCTGCTAAAATGTCTCTGTCTGTTGGCTGTGCCTAGGTGAAAGTGCTTAAACCTGAGCAGCAATTAATATGTGTATGGAGAGTTTTTTTATTGCTACTGTTGTTTCCCAATTAAACCTGCTTCCTAACAAACGTTCACACAGGTCCTTACGCTGCCTTCTGTGGAAAAGTTATTTCAGCTTCTACAACTTTTATGTTGTACAGTATAGCCTCACTTATATAATGCTGGCTTTCAGCTGCTAAGCATACACACACACACAAACACGTTGAACAAGCTTTAAAAAAATGGTGTGAAAATTGTCTAATCTTCTGAAATATCCTAAGAATAATTAAGTATCTGCAGCAATAAAAGGCTTTAGATACACTTTTGCCTTCTCTTCACAACTTTCTTCACTGGGTTATAGCATAACAGTTTACATTACACTTTGAAGTAAAATATATTTTATTAAGTACCCTTCTGAAGATTCAGTAATTTAGTTGCTGAGGTGTGACTTCAGACAGAAATAATACTCTAAGGTTCCGCCTGCCATATACAATCTTTGCAAAGTAAGACAAGTGTCTAAAATGTATTATTCAGTAAGATTCAAATACAAGTGGGAACTTGGAGGAAATGGAACATATTTTATTTTAAGCATTGATTGGGCTGGTACAAACTGTTCTTTGCAATATAAGTTTGTGTACGATACACTGTTCTCTGTATTTGAAAACAATAATGCCATGTCCAGGTTCCACTTTTAAATTCACTTCAACAGATCTAAATATGTATTTTCCTTTTATAACAGGTTTGCAAACTGAATTCGTGGTTGAATACAGGAGATGACACACCTCATCACTGAATTGTTTTTAAATTTTTAGTGCTTTTGTTTCTTGTATTTTCTTGTATTCCAATTTGAATTCTATGGAATTACAATGGCTACGGCAGCCAGAGAAATCATTAAGTGCCTCCCCCCCCCCCAGCAATTTTCAAGTGGTTCATGACGGGGGAAGTTCAGGGGCCACTCCTTTAGGAAACAGCATGAAAATAAAAAGGGTGCTCACCAATAGTAGATTACTGGAGTGTGTTTGTATTGGATGCTCTGCTAAAAGGTCAGTGTGCCTTACATTGTGACAACACATCACAACCTTGGCCTACCTGAAGGTTTGCTGAGCAATACAGACACACAGGAATTGAAGTGCCTGTATCAGAAATGACAGTGTTTTAGGACTCTAAATTGCTGTACTGCAGAGAGGCAAGGGTAAATACAAACGTTGAGTTGAGGCTACAGGGAAAGCTTAACTTAGCCTCATGCAGAGTCCACTGGCAGAGTTCGCAACAGTTTCCCTCCTCAACTCCTAGGATTTTCCCATGCATCTTCCACTTACGTCTCATAGGAAACAAGAAAGTACCATTTTTATGGTGGGGCAGTGGGGGGAAGGTGAGGTTTGTTGCACAAGACCTCCCACCCAACTGTAGCTGCACAACCTGGATTTGCCATTATGTGACTGAATCTTACCTGGAAACAGTGACAGTCTGGAAGTGCCCTAATGCAGCGTGGAGTTTTGATGACGAAATGTCGTGCGGAAGTTGCATGCATGAGGAGCCGCGATCCTGCAAAGAACACTCACGGGGAAGCATGCCAATTGCTGAGAGGGACTGATGTAGGAGCAGAAAAGCCCCTTTAAAAAGCCATATAAATAAGGGAGAGCAAAATTAGAGAAGGAACGCGGATTAAAACATCACACATATCGGGAAAGAAGAATGGGAAGGAAATAAGGTACCGGCAGTTAGAAAACTCTGGATAATAGTGTTGAAGCTCGGATAGCAGTAGTTCTTGAAAGTTGGGAAACTGTAGGAACTACAGTTGAAAGATACAGAAGTGAGTTCAAAAATAGAAAATCTGTGAAGGGAAGAAAATACAGTTGGCAAGCTGCAGTACTTAGCATTAAAGGAACAGTTGGCGATTTAGAAGAGACATAGAATATTGTGATTTAGAAAAGGCACAGAATAAATTGTGAGGAAAGCAGGGGGAAGAACTTTGATAGTTTTTAAAAGGTGTTTGGTTATGTATGCACTCATACAAACACTCACACATCTAACCCAATACAATGAGGGTGAGCCAGTGAGTCCTACCATATGTCCACTCCCTCACTTCTATGTCCCCAGGCAAATAGGCTTCTCTTAGACCTTTGAACATTTAGTACCAGGCCTGGACTAGGTCTCTAAATGTCTTGGTTTCATGTGCACAGAAACCTCCCTACAGTCAGAAACACATTACTAGATCTCTTGGGCATTACCAATAATGGTTGTTACCTCATGAGGGGGGACAGTGAGGATGAGGGCTGTTTTCGCTGCCCTCAGACTTGTGGAGAGTTAATTTGGGTGAATACAGGATGCTCCTGTAGTCAAGGAGCTTCCTCATGGCAGTTTATAATGCTGCTTTTTCTAGGTTTCTAAATAACACAGGGAGCCTTTCGTCACATGTTTTCTTCAGCCATGTAATGGGCACCTGAAGAATCACCAGAGAAAAACAACACCCACATATTATTATTATTTATAGCTCAATAAGGTTTGAGCAAGTTTTCTGAAGAAACTGTACTCTAGGCAGGCCACTAAACTACAAATAAAACAAATTTATTAAAATGTGGAAGAGTTCACATGCTAGTTTAACTAACGGCATGTTGGAATAAAAGTCTTACTGTTTGCTGGAAGGGGAGGAAGGAATAATTGGTCCAGGGGTAAAGTTATGAGGAGAATGTTCCAGAATCTTCTGAGCCCCAACAGCTGAGGTCTCGAGACACCTCAGCACAGGAGGTGAACTATGCCTGAGGTAGCCTGTTCCAAGGCTCTTTGAGGCTTTAAAACTTAAAGGCAGCACCTCAAATTGAACTCATAAATGGGACAGCAATGATGCTTGTAACTGAATAAAGTACGAACATTGTTTTGTTCTACTGGCCTTATGCAGCAGCCGTTTCCTAGACCAATTCAAGTGTCTGGAGGTTTTCATGGGCAGCCCCACGTGGAACACTCAACCGAAACCTGGTCTGAAAGTTACTAGGCCATGAATAACTGAGGCT
>NC_083285.1:19989354-20106854 GCF_963506605.1 Zootoca vivipara | reverse complement strand
AATTTATCTGGTCAAGATTTAGCCTGGCTTACTTAAAAACAGCAAGCATGTTACAAGGAGTCTTAAATACTACCAAAGCAATAATGTCTAGACTATGAACCGAAGGTAATTACATATCTAGCACTGAATAGGAAACATTTAGGAAATTCTGTTGTCCATCCATACTGAATCGCAAAAGGAATGCAGATAAGGTATTCCCCCCCCCCCAAGATTTTCTCTTAGCTTCTTTTCCAGGGAGAAAGGAAAAAAGACTAATACCTAAGCAACTGCTTAAACATTAAATATAATAAGTGAGCCTTTGTGCATTTCGAATCTTGTTCTATTCCCAATGTTTCTCCCTTAATTTAACTTTGAATACAATAAATAAAACATTTTAGGAAATAACAGACTTGCTCTTTGTTAAAACAAGATACCAAAATGTACACAAACATGACATGTAATGTGGGTACAAAATGAATTAATTAAAATCCTTAGGTTTATGTGTTTTATGTACGGAGTATATTTGAAAGAGAAAACCATTTGAAAAGCAGGGATTAAGGATATTGATGTGTGATTTTAGTAACTTTGAGCTAGCTAAAGAGGAAGGCTGGAAGCAGGGTAATAGCTGCCTGCAGATTTGTGGCTATTGGCATGCTGCCTGAATGAAAAAGAACAAGTTCAGATAATATAGGACCCACCATCTTGCAACTGGCTTTCACTAGTCGGGACGAGAATGGGTCAGACTTTCATTTCATGTGGGCCACTTACATGCCTACTCTGCATGGCCAGGTGAGACTGACAGAAAAGGTAAATGAAACAATATTGAGACCTTGTTGTACCTCAATACTTTGATGTTCCTTTTTGTTCTCCTCACTTGGACAAGACTTCTGTTCCTGCTGAGCTTTCATTGTGGTTTTGAATAAGCCCAGGCATTTTGTAGTGATTGACCCTCTTGACTTTCCCTTTCAACTTCCTTTTAACCAATGCCTTTGTTTTGAGGAAGTTTCCTCTTTTGTAATCAAATGTGATGGTGTTGGATTTTCTTGGCAATTATCTATGCATTGGTAACCCTCTATATATCGGTAATCCCTCCTGTTTTAGTTTGGCTTGGTGCTGCAAAATAAAGGACCAGGGAGTAGCAAAATGGCTGCGAGTTCCCCTCTGGGATCTCGCATGCTTGTGCAGTCTGCTCTTGTCTTTGTCAACCAGGCCAGGAATATAGGAATATATGCAGTACTGTACTGTATATTCCTATCAGGCAATTCATAGAGGACATTATGCATTGTTTAGGCTACAGTCCTATACATACTTAAGAACAAGTCTAATTGAACTCATTGGAGTTTACATCTGAGATGTGTATAGATACTTGTTAGAAATGGATACCTATGTAAAATTCTAGACACTTTCTAGAAGTCAGACATAGCCCCCTATGCAATTGTGAAATTGAATAATTTAAAAATAAATAAAATATATAATGGCTATAAGCGGGCCTGGACAAACTTGGAGTTTGTAAAATTGGTTTGTGGATTACGATGCTAATTTAATAAAGTAAATAACTTTTGAAATTCCCATTAAAGCTGCTGTTGATGATGATAGATATGCTGCCCACCTGACAGGGTTACCCCAGCTACTCTGGGCAGCTTCCAACAAATTAAAACACAGTAAGACATCAAACATTAAAAACTTCCTTATACAGGACTGCCTTCAGGTGTCTTTTAAAAGTCGAATAGTTGTTTATTTCCTTTACATCTGATGGGAGGGCATTCCATCTTACTGTCTGCCTCACATTCTGTATACCCTGAAAGCTACCAAGTACATGTACAACCATTTAAAAAAATGCTTAATCTTTTAATTTGGAAACTAACATATTACTCCACAGAGTGGGTGCCTGTAGCTTTGCTTCTTGCAGTGAGGGAACCGCTAGAAGGCCCTTTGCGCTGGACCTCAGTGTCTGGACAGAACGATGGGGGACGAGACGCTCCTTCAGGTATACTGGGCCGAGGCCATTTAGGGCTTTAAAGGTCAACACCAATGGAGCCCCCTTTAGCCGCGCCACAGTTTAAACAGCATCAGCCACACACACCCCAGACAAAATTTGCTGAATTTTTGATACATTATGCAATATTCTACTTTGGAACTTTCAGTCTTACACTTGTTGTATATCTTATCCCTGACATTTCTACAAGTTGTAATGCAAGCTTTCCAGAGTGATCCCAGAGTTCTGCCAAAGCTATCCCAAGATAAATTTGGGATTAAAATATTGCAGGAAGAAATGTAATTTTCTAAGCACGGTTGTGTTATGTTAAAACTTTCCTTTATAAATATCCTTCAGGACAGAGTTAATTTACCTGTCTGTCTTGGTTTTCAGGTGTTTGGCAAAAATATGTAAGTCCTTTATTCCTCAGCTTAATACACTGCATAAATATGCAATGAAACTTTTCTGTAATAAATGAAAGGGAGCTGGGAATGGTTTGAAAAACCCACAGGAACAATTTAGTATAAAACAGGCTATCAGATCTAAACATTTCTCTGTTCTTTGTCATGCAGATAACTCACTGTCTCTGAAGGGACCTCATTTCTTAACTTTTTGAGAGCCAAGTGATTGAGGAAAGGCCATTACAAGCAGAAAGAAAGAAGTCCTCTTGCAAAAATAGGAGAAAAGAGGAGCTGAAAGAAATGTAAGTGTTTCAGTGAACCTTTCTTAGCTAGTATTGAGTACTTAATATTGTCCATGGTATAGTATAACTTACTCTGTTAATTCACTTATCAATTCTGTCCCATTTGTGAATGACAATCAGCAAACTTCTTTGTCAATTGGGACAGAATAGGCAGAAGGGAGGTATAGAAGCACTTTCCTCCACAATGCACTGGTGACCCCAAAATTCTGGACAGTCTGTCCCTGATGCGCTGTTTGTCCCCCTATTCCCCATTCATTTTTTTGTCTTCTGATATTGGACTAGATTGAATTCCTGCCTGTTCGTTCCTTCATATGAATGTAGAGGAGGAATTCTAGCTGAACAGAAAAAAATTATGTGGAAGTTTGCTGCTTGGGACAGGATGAATGATTTTAGAACAAGCATTCCTCCTGAAAAAATTGCACATCTCAAGTTCACAGGAAAATTTGAAAACTGTGCAGGGGGAGAAACATTCATATCCCTAATTTCTGCTAGAAAGCTGGAGAAGGGAAGCAAATAATTTTGCCCGTACTTTATATTGGCAAATTTTCACACCTTTTCCACAAGAGAATATTAATATTATGCTTGGCAATAAGCCCAGGCCTGTAGGTGAAGATGTGGGCACTGGAAAGGGGAAATGATTTAATTTACTTTGTTGGTGATCACTGGTGCTGAAACCTTCATCTCATCCAGAACACTGCTTCTCTTGACTTTCAGTAATCTGTGTCTAATTAGTTACAATGTTTTGCTCCTAATGGAACATTTTAGATTACATAAAGAGAGGACTTGCATTTTCATTTCCTAATCGGAACTAAAACCAAACATTGCAACCCAGTCAGTAGTGAAAGAAGTACTATTTGTACAAAATTATTTAGATACACCTCTTGAATCTCATAGTGAAATCATTCCACATCAAAACTTAAAGAGTTAGTTCACTCTGATTCTTCTGTTAATGCTTTTATATCTTTAAATTTTGAGAGCACGTAGGACTTTTCAGATTATTCCATTTCTTACAGTGAAGGTTGTATACCTAGATGTGTGCATAATGATGTGTATATATTTATGATAATATTTAGGGCTGGGCGATACCTAATTTTCAACATTGCGATATATCACCAGTTAAACATTGTGATATACCGCTATATCACAATGTCTAAAATAAGGATGGAACTATGCAGAGGTGATTGGCAATATTTGGTTTGTTTTCTCCACACCCAGTTCAGAAATATCAAGCCCATTTTACATATGAAAGTACTGAGACCGAGTTATGGCAGGTTCCGCAAAATAATGTACCAAGTCTATGACTGAGTATGGATTTGAACATAGGTCCAATATATTCATCCTTCAAATTACACATTTCTAAAATACGCTTATCTCAAAAATGAAAGATCTTTATTTTTTCATTCTTGCGGACAAGTAGAAGTTTGATTATGAATTGGTACCAGCAGGTAGGACCTGCAGTGCAGTATTGCCATGTATCTCTACTTGCTAATAGAAGTGCTTCTGTTTTGAAATTTCAGGCGCCCTAAGCAAGAACTTAGTACTGTCAAGCCTTACAGTGAGATTCAGGAATGAAAATAGAAATAATTTCACATGTACCCCACAAACACTACCTGATGAGCATTTTATAGCAGTATAATGTGGAGAATGGGAAAGGGAATAGGGAGTCATTTCCCCTTTCTTAACTTTGCCATACTCATGGTCTAAACAAACAACCATAAACCACACCTACCCTGGTTTACCCATTGCAGGAACAGACACTTTAATATTCTGTGTCTCAGACTACTATCAACTGTAGACTTAATCTGTGTGATTTCATACCTTGCTTTTTCCTCTCCTCTATGGTCTGAACTGGAACTTCACTGTTCATATGGATGTTAAAAAGCATGGGAGACTAAATGAAATCCTGCAGAATGCCATAGCGCAAATGCCAAGAATCTGAGCAAAAGCCTCCCAGACTTGGAGATAGATGCAGAACTGCTGTAACAGTGTTTCCAGCTCCCAATCTCCAGTCACTCCAGGAGGTCAGTGGTATCAGCTGCTCCATCTGGGCCAACTTTTAAACGCCTGCTGGAAACTTTTCTAATCCACTAGGCCAGGCATGTCAAACCTGCGGCCCTCCAGATGTTTTGGACTACAATTCCCATCTTCCCCAACCTCTGGTCCTGCTAGCTAGGGATCATGGGAGTTGTAGGCCAAAACATCTGGAGGGCCGCAGGTTTGACATGCCTGCACTAGGCCTATGCAGGCAATTAGGAGCACACCCACCACAATGCTCTATTGATGTTTGATTTTTAATTTCCTCTTGCTTTTATGATATTATTGTTTGGTTTTTATTGTTTGGTTTTATGTTGTTGTACACCTCTGTGATACATTTTCATGATACAGCAGTAAATGTGTTAGTAAATGGATACAGTATTTCCCCACACACAAGTTGTTAGTTTGAGTGACGTAAGGCTGCTTTGGTGCTAAATCCAGGCTTCCTGAAGCAAGATTGAAATGGGTCTAGATAATCAGCTTCCTCCAGACATACTTTGTGTCTGGTCAACCACCACAATCTCAGTCACCTTGTCCCTCCAAAAGGAATGTTAGCACACTGCCAATAGCTATCAATGCACCCTTGGGACCATGGAGGGGATATTTTGCCACCTCTTTCAAGACCAGTGGTTCCCAACAGGTAGTCCACGGACCCCCAGGGGTCCGCGAGCTATGCCAGAGGGGTCCGCAAGATGCTATTAGAATAAAAAATATATTAAGTATATTTCGTATAATAACAGATTTTTTGTTCTGGCCGCTTCCTGCAGGAGCAGAGTCTAGCGCAAAACTAGAATTAGATAGAGGCAGTGGTTCTGCTGTATGCCGTTAGGTAGCGCTTTACAAACACTACTGTTTTGCAAAGAGGCAGCGCGTGCATTCTACTAACGCTCACCTCCCCAAGATGCTTTGCGCGCGTCGGCTTCATTTGTGTGCTCCATTCCCCTCCCTCCTCCCTGGCGCGCGTTGCCTCTTTGCCAAAACAGTAGTGTTTGTAAACAAAGCATTGTTTTTCGTGGAAGCTACAGTTCGCGTAGTTAAAAATGGCTCTCAGTTTTTAATTTTAGGATTAGGAATTAATGGGGGTCCTTGTCACAATAGCGGCTCGATGAGGGGTCCTCGAGAAAATTTTGTTGGGAACCCCTGTTCAAGACAATAGACATTACACCTTTCTGTAAAGAGGCACTAACTTCCCCTTCAGTCCACCCAGTCAATCCTTCCTGGCTAACACTTACAGGCCATGAATGACAAGGGTCAGGGAGAAAGTGCGGTTGTCCAGACCCCTTCAAGTGTCCTCTCCACATCCTTGGGACTTCAGTAACTTAAATTGATCCAACAAAAACTAAACTTCATAATGCTCTGGACATTTCCAATGGAGCTTCATCCACTGTAGCATCAAATTCCGAGCAGATGCGAGTGATGGTGATATACAGTAGATTGCATAAAGATTGACAGACTAATATTGAGGATCTGATGCCTTTTTTGGTATGTGTGGGGGGGGGAGCATGCAGTATTTTTTATTATTGCATTTAGTAGAAGCTGTAACTTTTTCTTGTTGATTTGAAATCAGATAAAATATTGGTTAGGAGGATCTTCGTATTCCGTCCCCCAAACTCCCATGTTGATGAACTCAAAAATATGTTTCATTGCATATTCCTGACGATGAAGTCTATAAGTCAAATACACTGTGGAACATGTGTTTGTAGAAAATCTAAACAAGCATTTCATGTGCACATCATACTGTTTTGTAAAATTTATTCTATTGTCTTAACTATCCTGCTGAATGAAAAAGTGCTGGATTCCAGTTCTGTGGATAGTGGTGGTAGAGTAGCAGCATGGGTTTCTCTTGCCTAGGTACTTTGACAGTTTAGGATACTGAGAATAAAGAAATTACTGCCAATTCATTTTATGTTATCTTAAAATTGTACAGTGCTTTGTAAACACAGATGAATTAGGCATCACAACCTCCTGCCCCGTGTTAAAACAGCATAAGTCATTAGCAGTGCTGCAGAAGAAGAATGAAATCTCTTTTAACAATATGTTAGCTCAGCTGCCTGTTCCACACTCTGTGCAATTTACTTAGTGCAGATTCATTTGCATCCATTTTGCCCACATTTGTATTGACTTCTAGAAATTCAAAGCTGGTTTCATATTACAGCTACCACATGGACAGCTTTTTTGCATGGTAAGTTTTTAGTGTATATTGATGCATCAAATGGATTGGGCTCTTTGCCTCCAACCTTCCCACCCTAAGAAGGTGATAAGCATCCTGTCAGCTGCACTCACCATTACCCACAATCCACTTCCCCCCTGAAATACTGCTTTTTCATGTGGTTTCCCCAAATCTAGTTTCACTCTGACTTCAAAATTGTCAAAGGAAGGGCTACAAATGCTAAGAAAGAGTTTAAACATCAGCTCTGTGATGTGTTCACTTAGACTTTTCCTCTCTTATTTGGAAATAAATCACATTTCATTGGGAAGATGTATAGATAGGATCATTGCTGCAGCCACAGGATGGTGATCTACGCTGGGCAGGGGGCGTGGCGTCAGAGTAGGAGGGCCAAAAGCTTCACCAGTAGGATTTGGGGTATCTGGAAGTGGTAGTAGTGGTAGTGGGAAACTATGCTTAGAGAGCAGGCGGAGTAGAAACAGGATTTGCAAAATCAAATGGAAAATGCAGTGAGAAAAACTGCTTTACAGCTTTTAATGTGTACGTACCCTAAGTGTCTTCCATGTGGTATGTAGATCAGCCCTAACACATTCTACTGAACGAATTAAAAAAATCCTTCCAGTAGCACCTTAGAGACCAACTAAGTTTGTCACTGGTATGAGCTTTTGTGTGCATGCACACTTCTTCTGATACACACGAAAGCTCATACCAATGACAAACTTAGTTGGTCTCTAAGGTGATACTGGAAGGATTTTTTTTTTTTGACTACAGCAGACCAACACGGCTACCTACCTGTAACTATACTGTACGGAACATGGTGCAGCACCCCTTAATATTCTGAAGCAGCCTTTTTTCCTCACTTAAAGCAACACCAGCACGAGGTATAAAGACATCTTGGAAACTTTGGTCACAGAGTTCAGTGTAGCAGTCAAGCCATAATCAGAGGAAGTTTTGTGATAAAAGCAAAAGAGTATGAACAAAGGGTACCATATGAGCCTGAAATTTAGATGGGGAGGCATTTCTAATATCCAGAATGGTGGCCTATCGTCGTAAATAATTTTCATTTCAGGATTTCAGGATGTGTGGATCTCATTTGCAATTTATTTTATATCGTCATAAAGAGACTAGCCAGGCAGCAATTAAAAGTACAGTATTATGATGTAATAATACAGTTTAATAGTACAGTACATAAGGCCAAAGTTGGTATTTATTGTAAGCTCATAATGAAGCTTCAAAATGCTATCTCTGATATCATGCTAACTGGCTGAGAGTGTCCTTCACAAAACAAAATGCAGCAGGTGATAATTGTGCAGCACTGCATTTGCCCAAGTGGATGATGAAATGCTTCTTGCAGCCACTATCTATCAGTTAATAATAGTACCCTACTGTAGCTTCTAGAAGCCTTGCCCAGTACAGTTCATAAAGGTTATCTGTTGGTGAAGCCCTAAGCTCCAGGTATAATAACTATTCTTAGGCCCATCCCATTTCACCGCCTGAGGCAAAACTGGAATGTGCTACCTCCTGCTGCCACGCCACCTCCGGAACATCCCGCTTCTGGCTGAACTTGGTGAGAGGGGGAACATTCCACAAGGCCTTGCTGTGCCCCAGAATGCAGCCCCTCCCACCAAAACATGGGGAGAGGGGGGCATTTTGGTGATGGAAGCCTGAGGCAGCTGCTTCACTGCACGCAATGCACTGGCTGGTTCTGATTATTCCCAACTAGTTCAATAGGCAATTTTGTACAGTGGTACCTCTACTTACGAATAACTCTACTTACGAATGGAGCTCCGTCCGCCATCTTGGGTGTGGTTTAGATAGGATAGGATTTTTTCTACTTTCTACTTACGAATTTTTAGATAGGGTTGCTTCTACTTACAATTTTTTTCTCCCAATGCATTCCTATGGGATTTGACCAGGTTAGTGTAGGTGATAGGGCTCAGGATAGGCCAGCTCAGCGGGATGCAAGAACTTTAGACCCAGTGAATCAGAGGCCACTTCTGTTCTATGTGTTCCCCACCACTGGAATGCCTCATTTTGGGGCTTAATGCTAGCTACTGCTGTTTGGAAACACCACACCATACCACCACTGGTAGAAATATGCCGGTGTAGATTTCCATGGACCTAATCCTAACCTTATTCAGCCAGCAGATCTGGGGCTAAGGATTGACTTGTAAATTTGTATATGCATGTATTATTTCAATATTGTTACAGATCTAGAGTTAGTAAACATTAGAAATTAGTAAAATGGTAGAATTCATATAATATTTAGGACATTGAAGGACAGTTCTCCTGAACTGTGCCAAACATGGAAATCCCTGGGTTTATCCTATGCAAACAAGCCTGGCCAGGATGGTTGAATGCAAGCCATGATGAAACAATGGCCAGGCATCTACACATCACAGAGGTTTCCTTGGGTCTGTTGAAAACAAGAGTTGTCATGCTTACTGTGGGCAGAGAAAGGTTTAGGATTGGAAACAGGAGGGGCAAGCTGTGCCCACAGTGGGGAACACAGAGGCTTGCAGCAAGCGTTCTGGGAACAAGATGGAGGAAATAGGTAGAAGTCCATGTGTTCTTTTGAAGGTCAGAACCATCTTGGTTGGTTGACTGAAAGCTGGCTGGGACAGAGACATGGAGATGTCTTGGAATCTGATGCTGTACTGCAGGCATCCCCAAACTGCGGCCTTCCAGATGTTTTGGCCTACAACTCCCATGATCCCTAGCTAACAGGACCAGTGGTTGGGGAAGATGGGAATTGTAGTCCAAAACATCTGGAGGGCCGAAGTTTGGGGATGCCTGCTGTACTGCATCTTGACACCCAACGGAAATGCGACCCTGGGTAAGCTCCTGGACCCCCCTCAGCAGAAATTGGGCGTGGTGCACAACTTTCCTAACAATATTGTATTAGCATTTCAAAAGTTTATTTGTGTTTGAAACTTTGCTATATTATTGGATACATTTTTACATTATTTTAAGTAAATATAAGTACCGTAAGTATATGTTTGTATTGCCAGGAAGTAGACAGGATTTATATGAGGAAATGGAAACTTAGATGTTGATTGCTACTCTACCATTTACATAAGCCCATCTTCAACCAAAAGGATATAAAAGACGGCAGCATCACAAATACTGTAGATAAGATGTGTAATTGCAGAAGCCATCTGCTCTATGGGGGGGGGGGTGTTTGTGTATTTTATTAACACCAATAATGTTAAACTAATTAACAGAGATCTCACAAAGCAATGCAGATCTTAAATATTCCTGAACAGAAAAATAGATGGGTTTAATGAGAAAGCTGTACAAATGGTTTTTGTTTTAACCCTATAGTACTATTGTTGTTTGAAACCCCTAATTCCAAACATGAGCACTAGTTACCATAGACTTCTTTTTATTCCCAGTTACTCCAAATAATTACAAAGTTACTGTGATGTTGAAATCAGTGAATAGTTTACTTAATCCCACTGATAACAGTGGGTCTACTCTTGAGTAGGTATCCTCTGATAATTTCAGCAGTTTATTCATTTTTGCAGTTGTTGATAGTAGGAAGAGAAGCTCAATTTCCAAATACCTAATATAAGGTCTAAGGTGTAATGTGTTGAAGACTGAGATTAAGATAAAGGAGGGACTGGATTATAGATGAGGGCTAAGAATGCTGTAAAAATCAACAAACGAGAATCTAGATACAAACATTAGCAATAAGTTGAGATTGCATAAGATGGAAGTTTCCAGAGAGAACAGAAATAGAAACTCTCATTTGTTCAGGATGTCTGTTCATGAATGAAAGTCGACACATGTTTAAAACATGTACTGTATATGCATGTCTACTAATGTCAGATAAGGATGTACAGTAGCACCTTGGCTTACGTTACCCTCGGGTGATGTAAACTTTGGGTTGCGAAAGCGGCAAACCCAAAGTGTTTCGCCATGTGCAAACCTCAGGATCCTACCAGACTGGATCCCGTCTGCAACAGGAGGTACCACTGTATAGGTTTGCATTTTTTTTTAGCTTTTAGCTGTACTGATATTTCATGGTAGTATTCTTATGTGGGTAATTGTACTATTTTAAGAAGCTAGGTTAAAATTAAAATATCCAGAGGGAAAACACCTCATTGTTGTTCTTCCATATGTATTGCAGAAATCATTTAGTAATAACTGTATTCTCATAAGTTTGTGGGTGCCACACACTTGTATTTCCTGGACCCAGCGAGTTTTAGAAGATAATTAAGCTAGGCTAGCTTCCAATGCTCAGGTGATCACCTGGGTGATGGGCCATTAAGAGAAACATGGAAAGAAGATGGGCCATTAAGAAAGCAAAAGAAAGGGGGCTTTGTGCCAGATGACAAATGGGTGGAGCCCCTCCTCTGGCTCTCTGAAAGACAAGGCTGAGTTTTTGTGTTGAGAGTTTGCTGTAATGCAACCTAGAAGTAAAGCTGCAGGCTGGAAAACCAGAGAGGCAGAGCTCAATGTTTGATTTCTCCTTGCATTCAAGGCTGCGGCTATGGGACAAACAAGGAGTCTTAATGCTGTGAACCCCTTGTATATATGTGTACATAAACCATATATCATAAAGACACCACAGTCTCTGCTGTACCTCATTCTGAAAAGGAAGCAGAGACCCAGGGTAAACGCCTGGAACCCCTGGACTCTTGCACTGCTTGGAGATTGGTGACGTGCAACACTATGATAAAGGGAAGGGAGAGTCCTGGCCAGTGCAGTTGGTAGAGCATGAGACACTTCATCTCAGGGTTGTGAGTTCGAGCCCCACATTATGCAAAAGAATCATGCATTGCAGGGGATTGGACTAGATCAGGCACCCCCAAACTGTGGCCCTCCAGATGTTTTGGCCTACAACTCCCATGATCCCTAGCTAACAGGACAAGTGGCCGGGGAAGATGGGAATTGTAGTCCAAAACATCTGGAGGGCCGAAGTTTGGGGATCCCTGGACTAGATGATGCTTGTGGTCCCTGCCAACTCTATAATTCTATGACTCTGTGATTCTATTTTATTTACTTAACAAAATGCATATGCTGTAGATAAAACCTAAGCAGTTTACAATTATGAGACAAGAGAAAACAAAACAAAAAGGTAGGTACTCAAGATATGGCCTGCACAGGAATATAGTTGTTTGGAAGGTTTTCCCTAGCTTGACTAATTTAGAGCTCTATTGGGTTTTGAATGCTGATATTCCTAGTTTCTCTTTATATTTCTGTAGGATGAATATAACCCATCCTAACTCTTTTTGCGATCTGAGGCACAATGCATTCACTAAAGACAGCTAGTTTACATGGCACACTTTAGCTTCCTGTCCAGGGATACTATGCTGGTTGCCTTTACTGTAGAGTTTTAATTTAACTGATGAAAGTTAATGCCTACAATCATCTCCATATTGATTGTTTCCCTTCCTTCTGATTGTTGGGCAAAATGTCAGCAGAACTCTTGGCTCTGTTTCATATGCAAAATGTAAGAAAAGTAGGTTAGAAGGAAATGACCTTTGTTAGTTCAAGAAAGGCTGCTGGTGCCAGCTGGGTGAGAAACTAGAAAGGTATACTGTATACAGAACTGTAGAGAATCTCTGGTGACTTAGTTACTTACGCAACTTTTAGTGTTTTGTCAGTAGCATAAGTTTTAAGACACATGAAGTATTTCCAGGAAGTTTGCAAGCTGATGGCATTGTAAATATTTAAGATGATTTAAAAGGTTGTTCCCTATTCAGTGTTTGTAGAGGATTAAGTGCTTATATTGCCTCAGGATATTTTTTGTTTTCCCTCAAAAAGATCTACTAAATGCAGAAATTGTGCTGCTAAAACATTTGGTTGGCACAGATATTTGCAAACCTAAAACTGCTGGAGCCAAACCTTTTCCAGTATTTACTTCGCAGTGTTGCACTTGCAATACAACTGCCCATCTGTGATCCTCGTGTGATGCTTTGCTGTCTTTGGCAGTAATGCAGATGGATTGCTTGAGGATGTATGTGGGAAGAAGGGAATGAAAGCCAGTGACACTGACAAGTGGCTCCCTCACTTTTAGATCCTTCATACGGTAACTTCACTGCTTGTGGTTGCACCATTCGAAATAAGTAATTTTTAATTTCTAGTAGCGCCTGTCTTCTCGTGCAAAGTGACAATTCTGTCCCGTTTTTACATTAAATATACAGCACCCAGTATTTTTAGGCAGTTTTATAAACCTTCTGAAGATACATTTAGAAAAATAAAGCTAAGCAGGATATGTTTAGAAAGGTGTTTCTGGCTACAGTTAGGAAAATAAAAGTATTCAGCACCAGGAAGCTGAATCTCAAATCCCAATCTCAAATTGGCAGCTGTAATTGGGTTCTGAAAAACATGTTCATAATTTCGTGAGGTAACACATCATTCTTTGAGAGGGCAATATATCTCATTTGCTATGGTTTGTGAGGACTTTAAAGAAAAGAAGAATGTGGTGGTGGGAGACTAGCTTCAGAGAAAATAAGTCCTGTGTATGACAAAAGTCATGGTTAACAGTAACACACACTATTGTGTTAAGCCCATCTATGACTACATCTGCACTATATAACCTGGGAACTGCAGTTTGAGTTGTGTCCCCTCACAGAGCTACAATTTGCAGTGTTCCCTAGGAAGAGGTATTGATGGTTATACCAGTCTGGAAGTTGTAGCTCTGTGAGGGGACAATTTTCAGCACCCATAACAAACCACAGTTCCCAGGATATATATATATTTAAGGGGGGAAGCCAGGAGAATTTAAAGTGGCATGATACAGCTTTAAATATATAGTACAGATGAGTCCTGGTTCTAAAAATCAGTTTAGATGGTATTTTACACACAGGTCTTTCTTTTGGGGCATTTAGGTATTAATCTAAGATAGAGTATCTTAATTTTCCTGTAGTGCAATATGCCTGCCAGTAATTTTGTATAATCGGCACAAGCAGTACAGCAGTGCTGCATCACAAAGTGTTTTACGGAGGTCAAAAGAAGATTCAGGACAATGCTGATGCAGGAGTAAGGTTTGATGCTGTAGCACTCCTCAGGCTCTTGAAAGCTGGAATGGCAGGTTAAAGCCATTCTCAGTGTCCATTTTGTGGCTGTAAGTGAAAAGGGAGTGTGGCATCAAGAGAATAAGATTGAAGATAACTTAAGTAAAATAAAATATTGTGTGGCGATGGTTATTTTTTTCATACATAGTATGTATTTTTTTGTACTTTTTGTACATAGTATGTGTTTTTGTATTGTAAATTGCCCAGTGATCCTTGGATGAAGGGCGGCATAGAAATTTAATAAAATAAATAAACAAATAATATATATCCTAAAGAATTTTAAGTCATGAATTTTTACACAACGATTTTAGTAAGTTATGTAGAAAATAACTGACAGGCATCAGAGAAGGATGAACTTTATTACTATACTTGCTTAGCATGGGGTACTATTGCCATTACCTTGTCCCTTGTACCTATCTCCTTAGGATGGTTTGAGTCTTACATAGACGGTATGTGTATGAAGACAGGAGATGGATGGGTTATATTGTGATGTTTACAAAGCCAGAAAAGGAAGCTAAGAACTTTGAAGTGTAAATAAGTGTGCAGAAATTATAAAACAAGATTCAAACACTGGGTACCAAGTCATGTAGAAAGGAATAACTTATCTCCTGTTGAGAGTCTTGTTCATGCATGAATCACTAAGAATCAGCCTTCTGGCAATGAGAGGAATTTGTTGTAACATTAACTGAGGGTGAACACAGATGACCAACTTACAGGTGATAAATGTGAGTAGGTTTATCCACTTATTAAATGTGTACTAAAACTGCAAGATACAAGTGACCACCATGGATGGATTTTGTTATTTTGCATGTGTGTAGGAAGATAAGGAGAGATGGCTGCCTCAAACACATGGAAGGTTATGGAGGAACGATAGATAATTGGTCACACTGGTTGTTTAACTTGCCTTTCACTGTATAATTGTTGCTTCCAAACAAATTCCAAACAAAGACATCAAGAAGAGGTGACAAGAATACACAGAGGAATTATACCAGAAAGATATGGAGGTCTCGTACACCCCAGGTAGTGTGGTTGCTGACCTTGAGCCAGACATCCTGGAGAGTGAAGTCAAATGGGCCTTAGAAAGCACTGCTAATAACAAGGCCAGTGGAAGTGATGATATTCCAGCTGAACTATTTAAAATTTTGAAAGATGATGCTGTTAAGGTGCTACACTCAATATGCCAGCAAGTTTGGAAAACTCAGCAGTGGCCAGAGGATTGGAGAAGATCAGTCTACATCCCAATCCCAAAGAAGGGCAGTTCCAAAGAATGCTCCAACTACCGCACAATTGCGCTCATTTCACACGCTAGCAAGGTTATGCTTAAAATTCTACAAGGCAGGCTTAAGCAGTATGTGGACTGAGAACTCCCAGAAGTGCAAGCTGGATTTCGAAGGGGCAGAGGAACTAGACCAAATTGCAAACGTGCTGGATTATGGAGAAAGCTAGAGAGTTCCAGAAAAACATCTACTTCTGCTTCATTGACTATGCAAAAGCATTTGACTGTGTCGACCACAGCAAACTATAGCAAGCTCTTAAAGGAATGGGAGTGCCTGATCACCTCATCTGTCTCCTGAGAAATCTCTATGTGGGACAAGAAGCTACAGTTAGAACTGGATACGGAATAACTGATTGGTTCAAAATTGGGAAAGGAGTACGACAAGGCTGTATATTGTCTCCCTGCTTATTTAACTTATATGCATAATTCATCATGCAAAAGGCTGGACTGGATGAATCCCAAGCCGGAATTAAGATTGCCGGAAGAAATAACAACCTCAGATATGCTGATGACACAACCTTGATGGCAGAAAGTGAGGAGGAATTAAAGATCCTTTTAATGAGGGTGAAAGTGGAGAGTGCAAAATATGGTCTGAAGCTCAACATAAAAAAAACTAAGATTATGGCCACTGGTCCCATCACCTCCTGGCAAATAGAAGGGGAAGAAATGGAGGCAGTGAGAGATTTTACTTTCTTGGGCTCCATGATCACTGCAGATGGTGACAGCAGTCATGAAATTAAAAGATGCCTGCTTCTTGGGAGAAAAGCAATGACAAACCTAGACAGCATCTTAAAAAGCAGAGACATTACCTTGCCAACAAAGGTCCGTATAGTTAAAGCTATGGTTTTCCCAATAGTGATGTATGGAAGTGAGAGCTGGACCATGAAGAAGGCTGATCGCCAAAGAATTGATGCTTTTGAATTATGGTGCTGCTGGAGGAGACTCTTGAGAGTCCCATGGACTGCAAGAAGATCAAACCTATCCATTCTGAAGGAAATCAGCCCTGAGTGCTCACTGGAAGGACAGATCGTGAAGCTAAGGCTCCAATACTTTGGCCACCTCATGAGAAGAAAAGACTCCCTGGAAAAGACCCTGATGTTGGGAAAGATGGAGGGCACAAGGAGAAGGGGACAACAGAGGACGAGATGGTTGGACAGTGTTCTCGAAGCTACCAACATGAGTGACCAAACTGCGGGAGGCAGTGCAAGACAGGAGTGCCTGGCGTGCTCTGGTCCATGGGGTCACGAAGAGTCGGACACGACTAAACGACTAAACAACAGGCAGAAGCAGGGAGGATATAAGTGAGAGAGTCAGAGAGTTGAGGGAGAGAGGGTTAGAATAGAGCTAGAGAGGTTAGCTATTGTGCTGAGTCTGAGAGAGAATTAAGAAGGGAATTTCAGAGTCAGGAGGACGTTGGGGGAACTAGTAGGAAAGGATAAGTTTAAGCAAATGTACCTGAGAAACTGAAGAATTTATTTGCTTGTGAGAACATCTTAAATAAACTTGTTTGGTTTACCTTTCACCTGACTGGGATCCAATATATGTGTACCAGTACAGTTACTGGTTGGTTGCAGCAAATGAGTATAAAGGCGTGGGAGGCTCTGGGTCAATAGACCGTGAAACGTCCGGGGGCTCTTTGCCGGTTTATCGTGCCACAGATCTGATCATATAACACTGATCTGACTGAACTGCATTGGCTTTCAGTTGGTTTGTGGGTTGAATTCAAAGTGCTGCTTTTGACCTATAAAGCCTTATATGGCTCAGGACCCCAGTACCTTAGGGACCACCTCTACCTGCATGAAAGTACCTGGATCTTTCTTTTGTCATCTGAGGCCCTTTGTTTGCCCTTCGAGGGAGGTATGGCGGTTGGCATCATGAGGACAGACGTCTTCGGTGGCAGCTCCCCAAGTGTGGAATGTTCTCTTCAGAGAGATTTGTATCATTATCAAACTTTGGGAACAAGGTAATGACATTCCTGGTATTTGGCTCCTAACTGGGGTCGTAATGCATGATTATATCTTAGCCTGTATCAGTGTTCATAGTTTAGTAGAGTGGGTCAGGATTCATCCTACTTACATTATTACATGATGAAGTTAATGATCTTTTATCTATTCTTGTTTAAAATTGTATATTCTATGTGCATTTGTAATTGAAAGTCACTTTGGAAAATATATACTACTATAACATAGTGGTTAAAACACAACTATGATTGTTTTCAGATTAGAAATAAATCTAAAGAAATATATGCTTTAGGAGTGGAAAAGATTACAGGAAATGTGGTTTGTCATACAGCTGTCGCATTACAGTGTTCAAACAGACCTTTACAGAGAATGTATTTCAACAAAACTCAAAATAATGGGCATAGTACAGTGAAACCTATGGCAATTTCATTTCTTTTTATTATATAGTAAATAGGGATAGAATCTTTGCAGATTCTTTTGACCTTAAAACCTATGAAAAAAATCATTCATAAGCTTAATTTTTTCCAAGTGTCAACACTCTTCCTTCTGTTATAATTACAGTGGTGTCACTAATGTAAGTTTGTTTCTCACATCATATTAAACAGTCACACAGAAACCACACTTAGACTAAAAAGTTCTTTGCATTCTCAATGTATGTGGAAAAATTTTCACACCAACTTCCTGTAACTCACACTCTAATATAAACTGTTAACCCCAACCTTGTTCCTTCAGCATGCATTCCACTAACAATGTATCACAAATTAAACTAGTTATACATTAATTTTGTGTTGGAGAGTAATTTGAGAGGTCATGGCTTTTGTTGTCCCATAAATTCTCAAATAAATTTCTTCTAGAAATATGTACTCCACCCTTCACTTGATGTCTGCATGATAGTTATATTGATTTTAAAGATAAAATAGGTTTTCTTTAATTTAAAGATCTCAAAAGACCAAACTTGACATTATGGTAATTGCACAAATGCAGATAACATTTTCTCCTTTCTTTTTTTTGTTATGTAAATAGCATTTGTGGGGAAGCCTGAGCAGCCTCATGACCATGAAGTTCGGGGTTAGGAGATGTAACATTTTCTCCCTGCCAGATAAAATGTCTTTTGGAAGCTGCTGTTTCCCCTTGAAATGCAACTTTCATTGGCATCAGTGGGAGCTTCCCTTGAATTGCAAACAGCAGCTTCTGGGAGGTGATATTTGTCAGGACCTTGACAGGGAGAGCAAGTTAAACTTCTTCATGCCACCTGCCATCATCACAAGCAGCCATGAAAAAGCCTGAGCAACCATTAAAATGGGTCCATGGGTGCATGAATTTCTGTTCATGCTGTTAATATCATGCTGTTAATATTTTCAGTACCGTAATGCTTGTACAGGCAATTAGCATTAGTTTATTTCTGGATGCCGTCTCTAACTAACACATAGATACTGCCGGGTGAAGACCAAGGAACTGCTGGTTCTCACATGAACCTAGTAAGTGGGAGCATCACTCAAATGTCTCCTCATATTGCTAGTTAAAATTTCAGTGCTTGGTGAACTTGATTTATACTGCCCTGAACAAACCTTGCCTCAGCTTTGCCGTTGTTCCATCCAATCCTTCTCTACTAGAAACTGTACTAGAGAGTCTTGAGCAACTCCTGCTTATCCCAAGGATCCCCTCGTTGAGTTATTGTTCTCAGTCACAAGTGGTTGAATAATTCTTGGAATGTAAAATAAGCCATCACCTCATTTCCTGCTCTCCAAGACCTCATTCAGTTTCAGCGAATTAATGACTGTGATTGACTTCTCCTGAAGAGTATCATGCAGTTGGGCCTTTTGCTCATCTCCTCAATATTATGAAGAACGTTTTTTGTTTGTAAATGTCAACACCTCAAAACTAGTAAAACTAGAAAAATATGTGTGTGTATATATGTGTGTTTTAGACTATTGAATACTTTTGGACTGAAATCATAACACACTTATCTGATAGTAAGTACCCATTGAACTAAATGGGGCTTCTGAGTAGAAAAGCATTTGTTGTTGTTGTTCAGTCGTTTAGTCATGTCCGACTTTTCGTGACCCCATGGACCATAGCACACCAGGCACTCCTGTCTTGCACTGCCTCCCGCAGTTTGGTCAAACTCATGTTCGTAGCTTCGAGAACACTGTCCAACCATCTCGTCCTCTGTCGTCCCCTTCTTCTAGTGCCCTCAATCTTTCCCAACATAGGAGTGCATTGTTAAAGAATTATAGCTATTGATTTTTATAATTATTTTGAAAGCTAAGACACTGACAGGTTCAGGGTTGTATGAATATAACTCAAACCATTCTGCCATTCATTCACACTTTCATCTGGTATTTTCCATTCTGTTGCATCTTTTGGAACAGCAGGATCTAGATACGAATGAATAATATGCATTGTAGAGCAATATACGTATCTATTTATACAGTGGTACCTCTACTTACGAATTTAATGCGTTCCGAACGCACATTTGTAAGTCGAAAAAAAATTGTAAGTCGAATCCCATAGGAATGCATTGGGAGAAAAAATTCGTAAGTCAAAGCAACCCTATCTAAAAATTCGTAAGTAGAAAAAATCCTATCTAAACCACATCCAAGATGGCGGACGGAGCTCCATTCGTAAGTAGAAACATTCGTAAGTAGAGGTACCACTGTATATAAAGTGTGAGATAGCTAGATGATAGCTAGCTAGCTAGATAGTATAGAACTAAATCAAAAAGCTTTCATAGCAAGAGTCCTTACTGTCATAAGGTTGAACAGGTGGGTAGAAGAAAATCTTACTAGTCCATTTTCATTGGATTTCTTTGACATCCCTTGCAAGGTATCAAGAGAGAAATTTGGATCTCATATAATTTGGTAACTACTCCCTTGGTGTTGGGACTCAATATTAAATAAAAATATTATTAGCCCTTGCCATCATAAAAACATCTGCCTTTTTATGAGTTAAATGGATTTAGAATTTTTGCTCTGAGCTGGAACTCAACGTTATAGGTCTTTGCCCGAAAGCAAATTCTTTTGTCATCTTTTGTTTAATCAGTTCAGCTAAGATTATAAGAAGCTTGGGGAGTTTTTTTTTTTTTACTAATTCTTCTTTGCACATTCCCGTGTTTGTAATTGCTTGTCCAGATACATATTCTATCCATTTAACACAGGAATCTAGATTAATGCATCTTGAGAACTGTTAATGAATTAGAAATAAGAGAGTGTGACTGTTTCCCACTTGAAAGCTTTAAACTGAGTCTTTAATCCAGGTGGTTAGAGATCTTTTCTTAATTTACCATGCTAGTGGTATGGTCCATGGGGTCACGAAGAGTCGGACACGACTAAACGACTAAACAACAACAACCATGCTAGTTGGTTCAATGTCTTTTATGGGGTGGAATGAATTAGAACATTTCAAACACTGGCAAAGAGTAAATACATTCAACAAATATTTTAAATGCAAACAACAAATAGTAACAACTAGGTAATAAGAGGATGCATTTAAAAGAAAAAAATCCAAACTAAGTATGGTGTGGATGAGAAGAGATATACAAGGATTCACAATTCGTTTATTAGTCTCACTTTCCAGTGTATTTCTGGATACTGGTGTGCCTATAATTTTTGAAACTGAAGACGAATGGATTGGCTTAAGACTCATAAAATGAAAACTTCTTTAATTGCTTGGAGACCTACTGTGCACTGATGCAAGGCAATCTCTCTCTCTCTGCAGAACTATTGCCTCTGGAGTAGTATTATCCCTGGTGGCCTTGAAACATGAAAACTCAGCCCAAGCTTAAACTTGGGTGTGCTACCCATGAATTCCTGTCAATACTAGGCTATTGGACTAAGTTCAGAATTACTTTCATTGGGGGGGGGGGATACTATGGAGTATAACTGGGCTACTCCTTCTGTGAAGGTAATTCCACGTTTCGCAGCTATTATTTGCTCAAGTGCCACCTTTGCTCAGTATATCTTACCTTTTGGTAAAATATGTTCTGCCATCTTCCCATGCATTGTCTGCTTTGTATAATTTGTGTCTTTAATGAGAAGTCATATCACTTGATTCCTATTTGTAGTGCTGTCTGCACATATTTTGTCAACTCAGCACTTTTGCCATAGAGAAACCTTATTTTCTTAGCAGTCAAGTCACAGTGTTGTACCTGAGAAAAAGGAACACAGCTCGGAGATAATGTATTCATAGCCTTTTGTAATTGCTGCTTGTTGGTACTTTGTGGGCATAGTTCACAATACGGTAGTTTGTTTGAAAAGAACACAACTCCCCCTTGTTTCAGAAATGTCACATCATTTTGCAACAGTTTAGGAGATCACCACCTCTTCTGTTTAGGTTTCCTAATGTAATCCCAGGTTTTGTTTAATTCTTAAATCACTTTATTCACAAATAAAATCAATTATATGGTACCAATGAAAATCCCCCCAGTTCAAATTCCAACATCAGAAGAGAGATTTCCCTCAGCTGATGCGATTTGCATTTTTTAAAAAACAACCCTCTGTAAATTCAAAGATCCACTTACATGTAGACACTTCCTTCCAACAAGATGTGCATAAGAATGCAGGTTTAGGATTGTAGCCTCATAACCCAATCCTAACCCATGGTTGTTGTTTTTTTAAGTCTGTATTGGCAGGTTGAGCGAGACTGAACTTCAGGAAGGGTAAGGATCTCAAATCCCCTACCGACTTAAGTGCATAAGAAGTTTTTCAGAGTGGCATTTAACTCTAGATAATTGGGAAGGCTGTAAAAGTTTGTATGATAGAGAGAGGGAGAGCCCAGTTCCCTTTTTAGCTTTTTGGTCTTCAGGTTCAAGAGGTGCTGATCTAACAATGGAAAGGCCCAACAGTAATTACCTGGTTGTCTATTTTTGAGTCTTCTCTAAAGTGTTCTGCTTCAGGATTTAAAAAGCAAATTAATAAGGGAGTAGTGTTAGGCAGGAGTACTTTCATTCTCTCCCTCTCTTTCTCTCGCGCTCTAGCTGCTTTAGTGAAAAGGCATGAAGCCTTAAATGCACAGCCAATTTATTTTATTGACTGGTTAAAATTTATATACCACTTGGCTGTAAAAAAACAAGCTCAAAGCAGTTTGCAGAAAGAATAAAACAATGAAATCATCAGTAAAAACAGTTAAAACAACAATTTAAAATATTAAAATCAATTTTAAAATGCACATTGCGGTTTTATGCAGATGCATTCAGTATCTTCAAATGTAATGGGACCTGGGGCCAGGCTAAGACATTTTGCTACCTGAGGCAGAGAAGATTCCTCCTCCCTTCCACTTACTTTAATAGTGGTAATGGGCCAACATCATCCACCAAACTGAGGGCAGTAGGCTTATGCAGCGCATGCATCTTCAGTCTTCTTTGCCTCATTGCTGCTGCCTGCCCCCAAGCATCTGGCACCTGAGATCGCTGGCTCACTCTGCCTAATGGTAGGGAAGGCTATCCTAACAAAGCAGAACATGCAAGGGCCCTGACAGAGATTTACTGCATATTTTCAAGACTGGGAGCACCAGCCATTTTGTATGGCCCATATGTTGTGTAGCCCCAATTGCACCAACCACAGGAAGATTTCCTTATGCACTTTTTGCATGTTGTTTCTTTATATTAAGTGATGCATTAGAACAATGGCTTGTTCAGGAAAGCTTTGCTATGTTTACAGTATTTGCAGTTTGGGTGTGTTTTTCTCTTGGGTTGGAATAACTATTATTTTAAATAAATGGTTAGCTTCTCATTTTATTTATCCTATTAAGTAAAGTTGTAAGACAATGACTAAGAGTGACACTTAAAAGTTGGTTTTTTTCTTGGTGTTAGTAAAAAAAGTTGTTTGCAAAGTTCAAGTTTAAACTTGTATGGTAAAAGATTTTTATTGCAATCATAATTTTTGTTTTACTTTTAATTTACCATTGTTTGTACACCTTGAGGGGGGGGGAAGAGATGCAACACTTCTGTAACATTAAGTCTGAGAAATAATTACACTTGGCAGTTTTTGTTTGCAGCAATGCACGAAATGCTGAAGGCTTTTGTACAGTTCAAAGAGCACATTCCACAGTTCTAGCAGTTGTCAGTTGCCTGAAGGGATAATTTGAATTCTTGAGAAAAAATGCAATGGATAATGGTGAATGCCTTCACCATTTGGCTTCTTGTTCGGTTTCTCTCTTTAAATAGTAATTCACCTTTTAAACGAGTTGATTAGTGGACAAAGGAAAATACTGATCTGTACAACTTTAATAACCTTTTCTTTGGGCTTTGATTTGCTTTTTTGTGCATTGTTTATAAATTAACTTTTCATCTTAAGATTTCTACTTGATGTTGATCTTATGGTAGAAATAAGTTATAAGAAGCCTAAGCCTGAGACTGATGCTAAACAAAAATTGAGAAGCCATCACTGGTGAATCCAGTTTAAACTTAAACCAGTATTAATACACTTCTCACATTTTTGGTGATAAATAATACTGGCCTGCGAGCGCTCCAGTTGGAGAACAGCCTTTACCAAAGGTGTCATGGGCTTTGAAGACACTCGATCTCAGGACGCAAGGGAGAAACGTGCTAAGAGGAAGGCACGCTTGGCAAATCCACACTGTAATCAACTCCCGCCTGGAAACCAATGCCCCCACTGTGGAAGGACGTGCGGATCCAGAATTTGCCTCCACAGTCACTTACGGACTCATTGTTAAAACCGTGTTTATGGAAGACAATCTTACTTGGCTACGAGTGATCGCCATAGAAGAAGATGTTTTCAGTTTGAGACAGAGAGATTTTTAAAATTTAACCAAATACATAAATAAATATTGCAAAATTGTAGGTTGTGCAATACTGAATTAGGGTTTGTTTGCTGTGCTTACATAATTATTGCTGCACCTTCAATAAAGTGTACTTTTAAGGAAATGAACGTCCTCTTATGCCAGGCCGCTTCCCATATCATTAGGAATGGTCAAGTATTCCTTATATGGACATCTGCTGAGTTAGCACTCAAACTTTTTTAGACCTGAAATCTTCCTTTCAGTTAGGGTCAACCCAATGAACTGCATCAATGTAGAAAAGGTTTTCCAGTTACCACATACTGGAGATACCATCACTCCTTCATTTTCTTTATTTCATAAAATTTATATACCAATGGATCATAGAAAAAAACCTCAGAGCGTTTTAGTGCTCCAAAAGGTATGGTGATTGTAAGTTACGGAACACACTTTAACAGACATGCTGTGTGTGCTGTCAGCCATGGGTGGGGAACTTGTGGCCCTCTATATGTGGGTGGACAGTATACCGTGTTTCTCCTTTTTTAAGACACCGTCTTATAACTTTTTTTATAGAGCTATGAATGGAAAACGCCCCTGTTGGAGGACGGTAATTTAGGACAATCTAGTATAAAATGGGCTTTTGAACTTATACCCCCTCGAAATTAGCTAAACTTTATTGACTTTATTGACTTAGTGGGATTAACATACCGGTAACTTGAAGGAGTGTGGGCTTAAGTTAGCCCAGGTCCAGGTTTCTCTCGACGGAGGCAGCTTCGCTGCTGCTGCCTCGTTTTAGTCACCGCTGCCAGTAAAGGAGCGGGCGAGGCAGAAGCACAAGCGCGGGTGGCTCCGTGTGCTGCCTCGGCAATGACTGGAAACAGCCCCCTCCCCTTTGGGGGCGTGGACATTGACCACGCCTCCTGGGGGATCCTGGCCACGTCATCGCTGGGTGGGTGGGGGGCGTGGCTGGCGTGCCCCCCCTAGTTTTGATCTTGGGTACGCCCATGTCTGTATAGCTTTATTAGTGCTGTCCATGTTTTATTTTAGTGGGTTTTTTTAGATGTCTTAGATGTTTTAATCTTGTACTGAGAAATGTATCTTTGCTGACTGACGGTCAAATAAAGAATGATGATGATGATGATGATGACCCAGTTTTAATTTGCATGATACAATTAAAAATAGCGACATAAATAAGCAAATTTTAATAATTAAACATAAGAGTTAAGGGGGGGAGTAGTTATATTTTTCTTCTAAATAGCGAGCTTCGATGTAACTGCAAATTCATACTACGACTTATTTGGCAGTTCAAATTTTGTTTGCATTGACAGCTCACAATGAAGTTTAAAGAACAGCCATGTAGGTGTTTTAACCCAGTTGGTGTTATCTCACCTACTTAGGTGTACTATTATTTACTACGGTAGTATGGCTGGCAGTACTTTAAGTCATGGGTGCTTTATCTAGAGAGAAGGATATTTTGTTGTTATGAAGCTGCTGAGGAGACAGACAGACAGGGTCCACTCAGTTTACTAGAGCAAAATGTATTCAGCATGTAAGCAAAAAAGGTGGCATTTTATAGTTTGAATGGCTCCAGTCACTTATCATAGTTTGATCATGTTTGTAAAGCTTGAAACATTTGTATTTATACAGAGAATACTAAAAAGTAATAGCCATTTCTAGATTATTTTTATTTTATTTTAAATATTTTATTATAAATAGAGTGGTACCTCTGGTTGTGGACGGGATCCGTTCCGGAGCTCCGGTCAGATCCTGAGGAAAAATACTTCCAGGTTTGACGCTTTCGCAACTTGAAGTTTACGTTACCCGAGGGTAACGTATGCCGAGGTTCTAATATAAATAATATAGATACAATATATAAATATAATATAATACCAGCTTACCCTGCTACGCGTTGCTGTGGGTAATCCCTGTGACTGCCCCCACCCTGTGCCAATCCATGACGTATCCTGCCCCCTCCTCCCCCCACCCTCTGGCTTATCCCTTTGATTTCCCCAACCCCCGGCTCATCCCTGTGACTGGTCCCATCGTGTCCTGACCTATCCTGTCCTGTTCTCCCCCCAACCCCCACTCAGGCGTGTCAGTACCTCCATTCGGCCTAGTCTGTAAAGGCTTTGGCCTATATTCGGGCTAGTCTGTAAAGGCTTCGGCCTAGTATGTAAACTACAGCCGAGGTGCTGTTGAGACTGGTCCCATCGTGTCCTGACCTATCCTGTCCTGTCCTGTCCTCCCCCCAACCCCCACTCAGGCGAGTCAGTACCTCCATTCGGTCTAGTCTGTAAAGGCTTCGGCCTATATTTGGCCTAGTCTGTAAACTGCAGCCGAGGTGCTGTTGAGAGGGTAGGTTCTATAGGTGCAGTATGTGTTTCCGCAGCTAGAGGGTGCTGTTTTGTAACCTCTTCTGGCTTCTTTCCCCCACGTTTTGGTGAGTTGTCTGAAACATGGGGTTTGGGGTTTTTACGCGGCCCAGCTGTTACATCTGTTCACGAAAGTGTCTTATATTAATCTCATATTCGCATGTGACGTGTCAAAAATTCAACGCATTTGGTCAAGCAGTTTTGTAGATCATTCAAGCCGAACGAACGGACACATTCTACATTTTTATATATATAGATAATAATAAAGGATGAATGATAACTGACTGATTGCTGACACAAGTTTATATTTTATTTATATTATATACAATACATTAAAAATTCTAGTAAATAAAATTGTTGACTATTATATTCAATATAGAAAAGGATTGCTGATGCTACACTTGAGGAAAGATTTGATTTAAGTTCTGTTGTGAATTCAAAACCTGCTTCTTTCCTACACATACTTCATTAAAACTGAACAAAACCTTAGAGTAAATTTTCAGTTAAGGAAATAATGTTTGTTTCATGGGCAGAAATGCTGTTTGAGAATGGATTATTTTATTATAATTAATATATTTCATGATCTTTAAGAATGCTCATTATCAACAAAGTCTACGGATGTCTCCTGAGACAGATGGATGCAAACCAGTAGATGGAAAGGCCTTGATGAGGCTGAGATAATTGAGTGGCAGAAGGAAGAAGTTACAAACAGGCTAGCATAGATCACTCTTCAACACTCTCTGCTTGATCACCGAGAGAGTCTGTTGTGGATCATAGTGCCTCCGTAGAACCCTGATCAAACAACTCCACACGAGTCTCTGCAGAGCCCCAGTAATACTGCCCTTCCCCCCCAAAAAAGATTAAAATTGAATATCTGTGTGTATTACAATAGGAAAGGAAACAGAATAGCTCTGTCAAGGACAGCTTAATACAGCAGAAGGAAAATTTGGTTATGAATTTTGCAGCTCACGATTAGTGAGCTTAAAATAAGTGTGTGAGAGTCTTTTCGTTTTGTTGATCTACTGTTTTCTAACATTTTGCATTATAGGCCAAATTTGTCTCTTGAATAAGCTCTGTTTGGTTTATTTAATCTCTTTTGGTATGATTTACAGCCACATTCAGAACCCCACAGGTGGCCAGTAAAAAGCTTTAGCAATTTCCAATGCAGTTTCTCCTGGCTTAAAAATACATTTTTTAATATATCTCTCAAAAGTACATCCTGAATAGTGAGACATGATTACATAAGATAGAGTCTCCCTTTGAGATCCTCACTTGGATAGTCTCTTCATTTATGGGTTTTTTATGTTTGTGTTTTTTTTTTTTACTCGTCACAATGGTCCTTGAGCAGACTTTGGTACAAATAAAAACATTTTCAGACCTTTCCAATCTTGGTTAGTTCAAAAAGAAAAATGATGAATAAAAATATAAGAGCTTAAAGTCATAAGCTGATAAATATTGCAGACGTCCCATGTCAAAGAAATTAAATGAGTTGCATAGGGATACCCGGGGTTATTTGATAGATATAACAACAACAACAACAACAACAACAACAACAACAACAACAACAACAACAACTTATTACTTGTACCCCGCCCACCTGGCTGGGTTTCCCCAGCCACTCTGGGTGGCTTCCAACAAAAAAATAAAATACATTAAAATGTCACACATTAAAAACTTCCCTGAACAGGGCTGCCTTCAGATGTCTTCTGAATGTCAGGTAGTTATTTATCTCTTTGACATTTGATGGGAGGGCGTTCCATAGGGTGGGCGCCACTACCGAGAAGGCCCTCTGCCTGGTTCGCTGCAGCTTTGCTTCTCGCAGTGAGGGAACCGCCAGAAGGCCCTCGGTGCTGGACCTCAGTGTCCAGGCAGAACGATAGGGGTGGAGACGCTCCTTCAGGTATACTGAAATATCTATTTTTAAAGTACATGACTTATCTTTGTTGTCTGTGATTTGCCTGCCATGTCTCTCTGTTTGTTCTTTTACCAAACTTCTAGTGAAATTGAAATTGTTTCTATAAATATCAGAGGCAAAACTAAATGTGATTCAGATTCCAAAAGTCAATGCAGCTGTTGCAGCTGGAGGGATAAAAAGAGTTTTCTGCCCATCAGATGAGATTTCTCAATGGAATAGCACCAGACAGGAAAATTAGTCATAATCCCGCGTAAGAGCAGAAAAGTGAGGTCTCAGTTTTCATACAAGTATATATTTCATGTCCAAATAAGCTTGCATGATTCCACCTTAAAAGGAGGACAAATGGACACTCAGAAAAATAAAATCAGTTCCATTTTTGTCCTTAATGTAAGATGTTTTCACAAGCAATTAATTTGTTTTCTCCCAAACTATATACGGTTTGATTATCTGAGTTACTTATATAGTACATATATAAGCTATCAAGCAAATAAGCTCATAACACATTGAAGTTTTACAAATCAGCTTTCCATAAGTTGCTCTGATAAACAATGAGCTCGTTCACATGTCTCCTTAAATCATAGTTAAAATAAACTTTTAAAATGCAAATGAGCACCCTGCTCAGAAATTATTGAGTCAGTTCTCCCACATTCCTACCTGTACTGTGTCAGGAAACAAACAAACCAGAGGCTGGCTTTGTGTTACATGCAAAGGAGTACTCATAGTTTGTTTTACTCCTTCTAGCCATACCATCATATATATAATTTTATAGAAATAATAACAAGTTGAAGCATATTAAACCATTTAATTTGACATGCAAACCAAGCCTGTAGCTATAGAAAAATACATGGCTTCATCTCAGAAAACTCTAGAAAAAACCTATGAAAGTTTGCATCATTGTCATATTTTTGTCATATATGTTTTTATAAGGAAATAATTTTCATTCATGGCTATTCAGAAAGCAGAATAATAAGTGAAAGCTGCAGTTCTGTGTAATAAATGTATCATACCTTTCCTTCCCCTAAGGGCAACTAACAACAATCACACAATACTGTAATAATAATAATACAAATAACATCAAGATACAGTGGTTATTCTTCTAACCATAAAGTGAACAAATAGGTATGTTTTAGGTTGATGCCTAAAAGTTAATAGTAGTGGGGTGGGAGGACAACTAGCTCTCCACTGAAAAGATGTTCCACATCCTGGGCTCTGCTACTGAGTAGACTCTGCTTTGCATCATTACCATGCCATGGGGGTGCCACAAGTTGAGTCTCTCCCATTTATAACAATGCCTGGGCCTTGGCTACTGGAGAAGGTGCTCTTTTAAATAACGGTATTTGGGCCCTAAGCCATTCAGAGCACTCGCTGCAAGGTTACCGGAAACCAGGCAGAGGGCCTTCTTGGTAGTGGTGCCTACCCTGTGGAAAGCCCTCCCATCAGATATCAAGGAGATAGGTAACTATACAACCTTTAGAAGACATCTGAAGGTAGCTTTGTATTGGGAGGTTTTTTATGTTTGATGTTTTATTATGTTTCTATATATGCTGGAAGAGGCGGAGTACTACTACCGCTGTTACTACTGGTTATTATTTAAGGATTAATGACACTTAGTCCTGTCACACTGCCCCATATAATAACCAATCAGTAGCATTCTGCACTAGCTGTGGCTTCTGGACTGTCTTTGAGGTGAAGCTCCATGTAGTCTGAATGAGAAGTTATTGTTGTTGTTTAGTCGTGTCCGACTCTTCGTAACCCCATGGACCATAGCACGCCAGGCACTCCTGTCTTCCACTGCCTCCCACAGTTTGGTCAAACTCATGTTCAAGAACACTGTCCAACAATCTCATCCTCTGTCGTCCCCTTCTCCTAGTGCCCTCAATCTTTCCCATGACTAATCCATAGGGTAGTACTTCTCCCATCTGTCTGCTGAGAGTAAGGCTGTGCCAGTACCATACTCAGGCCTGAAATGAGACTAGATAATCTGCTTTATACAGGAATGTCTGCAGCTGGCCAGCCACCAGCCTCTCATTCACTTGGTCCAAGGAAGGGATAGTTTTGACTGCACAGTAGTTGTCTAAAACTAGGGTCCAAGGAGGGCTTATTCAGGAAGAGCTGCACTATTATATCTTTCAGTATGGTGGGTATTTACCATTTTCTAAGCTCATCCAGTCAGTCTTTGCTAGATATTTCAAGAGGGCAGGTGGTTAGCCTAAGTTCTGCAAGCATCTTGCCATCCCCTTCAAGCAGCAAGGACTGAAACTGATCACCCAAACCTTGATCAGATGATAGTTTGAACTCCTTCACAGGACTTGCCTCAGTTTTGACCATTAGTTTGCATACAGCTTTGCCCTCAAAGTGCATCACCAATCCATCACAGTAAACTTCTGACTGGTTAGCAGCTTCCCCTATGGATTGGATTTAACTAGCTGCTTGAAAGAGTTCTGCAGCTAGGCAGTTCACTTAGGACACAGTGGAGGCAGAAAAATAAGCTTTCTTCATTGATACTACTGCCACCTGATATGCATGAATATTGTTGCAAGTTTTGGGTGCCAGAATCTGTGGGAGCAAGTAGCCCGTAATTCCTGAAATTGGTGAAAGTTAGAATTGATAAAGATTTGACTAAAATTGTGCCAACCTCTGCTGCATTAAGTTTAGGATAACAAGTCATGCCAGCTTGATATAGCTAGTCAGGGATAAGCCATTAAGATACAAAGACTGAAATGACCAGTCATTGACCACTCAATGCAAGTCATTAACAAAACAGAAGGCACTGCAAGGACAGAGGGGGTGTATGCCAGGGTTACAATGGGCGATGATAAAAGGGGAAGCAATGTTTTGGCAATCTTTTTTGGGAAGAGGAGGCAGGAAGTGGGCAGAATTCCATGCAGGCTGGGGAGGGAGGCTGTACTCAGAAACCAGGGAGCATGGCTGCTTCTGCTCTGAACCCAAGCTTGCTGAAGATATGGGAGAAGCAACAGGAAATACTCTTGGGGTGTAATATTCTGCACACCCTCCATCAAGGATAAAGTGTGCATATGTGCAAAAAAAAAACCAACCATGTATCTTAAAAACACCATAGTCTCTGCGGTGCCTCATTTTCCCCAAAGGAAACACAAACCTTGGTTAAGGGCCAAGACCCCTGGAATCTCACACTACTTGGCAGAGATTGCAGTGGCCTATAACAATACCATGCTTCTCAGAAAATTAGACACCATCTTATATTTATTTTTCTTAAAAAAGCAAACACTATGGCTTATTTTCAGGGGATGTCTTATTTCTACCCTCCTCCTCCTCCTCCTGCCGTGGCCAGCATTGCTGCTGTGCCTATCACTATGTCTTACAGTATTTTCGGGGTATGGCTTATATTCCTTGAATGCTTAAAAATCCTGCTACGGCTTATTTTATGACTATGTCTTATTTTTGGAGAAACGGGGTATGTGCTCTTACCTGTGTTCAGCTGCAGATTTCCAGAAAACACCTAGAATTCTAGAAAATGAAGAAGCTTTCTGGGTTCCTCATGACTGCAGAGGTTACATGGGAGCCCTTGAGTTGATAGCCCTACCTATCTCACTATTGCACTGTGAGCCAAGGATATCAGCAGGAGCGCTAGTAATACCGAATGGATTTTGGGTCAACATTTTGTACAGCAATATTTGCTTCTTTGCTTCTCTTTTATATAACACTGTCTGTGTGTGACAGAGCTCACATCCATATTGTGCCTGTTGAACATAAATTTAAAAGGCTTTCATATCAGTAAATTAAATAGACTTTCACCAGTTTTTAATTTACATGTAATTGATCCTTGTTTTCCCCTTTGCATCCTTCTCAGCGAGGAGTTCTTTGAATCAGCCTTTATCTAGGAATGTGCTGTTATAATAAATAATAAATATGCTTTACATAGCATGCTTTTAACCTACCGCGAGCCGAATTGTTGCAAGAAAGAAAACATTTTTTTCCTGAAAATATTCCTTTTCTTCCTCTTTGTCAGTTCTGAAGTCTCATTCCACCATTCTGGTTTCCATTAATGCATGGTTGTTCACACTGAAAGGCAAAATGTACAGCTTCCCTACGAGGCCACTATTAATTCCACACTATCTCTCTCTGAGTAGTGCAGCTGGCACCCTACCCCCAGGAGAACAAGCTCATCGCTTCTCCCACATGCTTGTTCTCTACCAGCTAGGCAGCAGGAGTCCTAAGTTAGCTCTCAAATATTGGTCTTGCTCATGGCAGCACAGAGTGTGCTACAATGCCTCTGGGCTATCTGAAAATTATATTTCTAGCACAGTAGGAGTGAAACTACAGAGCTGTGGTGGCATTCAAAGATAGGAAATTCATAAAGAAGGCCAGATTCCCTCTTCTCCCGAGTAATAAGCAATGGAAGTTTATTTACTTAATCTTTTAAAGTAAAATATAAATGTTCTTGAAGATGAAAAGCATAGAGAACAACATAACTGATTTACACGTTTGGCTTTCAATGAAGCTGTATTGTTCGCATTTGGCAAATGAATACACAAATTAAATCTTATTTGACCAGTGTGAGCCTTATTTGCATATAACTGTATACTTTGAATCTTTGCTTTCAAGACAACTTAAATTTATTCATTGTGATAACCGTGTAGTCTATCTACCGATTGTCAGGATAGGGATTCCCAAGGCACTCAAGTACCCGTTTTTGAAAGGCTGACAACTACCACCTGTTGAATTTTTACTGCACCATTAGAAACCCAAATTCACAGCCCTATCACCCCAGGATTCTTAGAGAATGAGATGCGGCTCAATACTCTCCTGCAACCCCCTGCTAAAAATAGGGAAGGGAAAACTTTATTCCAGTACTGTAGCTTCATTGCCCAGCTTCCTAAGACACTGAATTTAGAATCTGAGGTGCCCTCCTGCTACCGCGTGCCAACTGTTTATGTGCCACTGTTGAAGATACATACCAATATTTTTTAAAATGTGCTTTCAAGTTTTAAAACACACATTGCTCTGTTACGTTATATGAGTAGTGTTTCTGCAAATAATAAGTCCAACATGCAAGACACCATACCATTGGAAATTCTGTCTTTTATTTTTATTTCTTTCATAACATTTTGTACATAATAAAACATAAAATATTAAAAAACATTAAAAAAACATATGTATGTCTTATAAAGGTTGTATATTTACTTATTTCATTGGCTTAGAGAGTTGCATAACTCCATACTCTCCAACATATCTCTGATGAAAAGAGGGATTTCGTAAGGAAAAGCGGAATATCCAGGATCAAATCAGAACTAGGATGGCTTCTGTAAAGCTGGGCCTGGAAAATAGGGACTTGGAGAGTCTGAGTTAAGGCACCTCATGATAATGTTTCCTTGTATGGTACCTTATTCTTAACTACTCAAACATTGCTGTTTAGGCAAGCCTATGCACTCAGAAGTGACCTGTCTTCCAGTAGGAGTGAAGTATTTAACAATCCTAATTCAGAATTGACCAAATAGCAAACTCAAATTTTGAAAGGGGTGAAAGTCTATGATAGTTACAAATGCATTAAAAAAATCACGTACTGTAGGTACTTTAAAAACGAAACAACCTTGAATAGAACTTCCTATTTCTGTAGCATTGACTTGCCAAGAGCTTGGAAGTATTGCAGTTCAGCTGAGCATTATCAGTAGGCTTCCTGTGTTTGCTTCTCATACAGAAAATAAAAAGGCCTTTTGACTTGAATCATGGACCCCCAAGCAGCATTCTGATTTGTCTCTCAAGAGTCCCCAATGTATGTATTTTTCGGAAGCTTTATTCCTCTCTTCCTTTAAAAAAATAAACACTTATAAAATATATTGCTTGCAGTTATGTTCCAAATGACTGGCCTGCGAGAAGCTACCTGCCTTCACTGCCTCTGCTTGGTTTCGTGTACAGCCTTTATGATCAAAGTTGCACCATAGTCTTGGGAAGAGAAAAAAATCTTGTTTCCTTTATTTTTGAGATGGTACCGGTACATGCCTCTGCTTTCTTTTCGCTATGTAGTATAGATTAAAAAGTGCACATCTAGACCCCTCCCCGCCAACTTCCATCATTTTCAGTGCACATTCCAGGTGCATTGGCATAAAGTCAACCTGAAATTGTTTGACTTTATATTGATTTTTTCAGATCTAATTTTGTACTCTGTGAAAATTTACCAAAAGCAGAACAATGGTAGAAATGTTGCTTGTCACTTGATTCTCTGTAATGTGTTTCTTTTCAGCAGACAATTGGTTAGTTGGACTTTAATATTAGCACTAGAAATTTGTAGTTTTTCTTCTTCTTTTAACCTGGAAAATAATGGAAATACTGGTAAAAATGAATTATATGTACTTTGAAATAAAACATGGCCTTTTTTACACTACTTTTAAAAAGTGCATACAGTAATTTATAACTTAGCCAATGATATGGTTCTAGTTGGAGAAGTAAGATCCACTCTGTTTAGTGATTATCCTAGGTAAATGTGCATAATGTGTCCGTATTTCAAGGGAGAGGTGAAAAGGTTGAAGGGCTAGGTCAGAAGGACAGCAGAGACAGGATACTTGAGACTAGTATAGGTAAGGTCAGCAAGGCAGGATGCTGGCTGATGGCCCTTGATGCTCAAAAGGTTGCATGCTGTTTGCTGCTGATTGATCTGGCAATGCATATCATGCCAGTGCTGCTGCAGTCATGCTTCCTCTACCCTTCCAAGGGCACCTGCAGCTCAAGCTTTCCCCTTTCTATGCAGAACAAGCCGTTGCTTATTCCACACACTTGTTGCAAGGAATTGAGGTAGCAGTGTGACAGCAGCAGCAGCATAACTCCCTTCGGTACTGAGCAGAAGCGGGAGTATGCTGCTCAGCAAACAAGGTGAAAGGGTGGTATGTGAAGGAGGCCAGTGGCTGAGTACCTACCACCCACCTGAACCTCAGTTCTTAAAGCAGCAAAGCAGTCAGGTTTGTCTTGCAGCATATGCGTAGAGGTTAAAGCTGGGCGAGCTAAGCACAGTTGATGGTGTGCTCCCCACGGTGAGGGTAGTAACAATATACCCAGTTGTGTTTGCTGCTGCACTCAGGCACTGGGGTGGTCACAGTTGCATGTGTTACCATCCATTCTGTGGATTCTATGCTGCCTATGAATCTGCTACATGCCCTTCTCCCAATACAAGTGAGAGGTAGGCAGTGGCTGTACTGAGTGGCCTGTGCCCTTTTGAAGCAACCAGGAGGAGGGGGCGGCATCAGCAGGAAAAAGCAATGGGAAACTTGATTTACATCCATTATTGAAATGGCCTTTTATCTTGCTGATTTTCAGTCATGATTTATATCAAGGTGATTTAAAATCAGTGATTTAAATCATGACATAAAATCAACAAGATAAAATCATGACATAAAACCAGCAGTTCTCAGCTGCTAACAACTTATGGGGGCAGGGAACCTCTGCCACAGTGTTATACATTAAGTAATCAAATTGCAGCGTTCATGAGCTGACTGTCCTAAAGATATCCAGTAAGCTTCACCATCTGTTTTGTTTAGCTGAAATATGAATGTGCATCTGTTTCCCCTGCTGACGAAAAGGCAAAATAATAAATCTAAGTAAATCATCCAGTTAAATGTGAGATATTAGAGAGCATTAATCCTCCGTTCCTCGAAAATGTTACCTACTAAATTGAGCAATTTCCCTTGGAAAAATGGTGGAGGCTTTTACAATTTATAAATAACCCTTCAGATTCTGTGAAATATAAGGAGGAAATATGATGGCAGCGGTCACGGTCATTCTAGCGCCATTTCAGTTTGTTCTTCTGGAGGATATGAATATGAACTTTGATGGAATGACACCAACTACTTGTATGCCCGACCCTTTCCCTTCCTTGGCTTTATCCATTTCTTGGCTCCTAAGGGTGGAATGGTTGAATGGGTAAGGGTGTGTGTGTGTGACAAACTTTTATTTAAGAGATGGCCGCTGTTTTAGTGAGCCTAAAGGAGGCAATGGTAAGACCCTTCGTTAAAAAAGAAAAGAGAAGGAAGGAAGGAAGGAAGGAAGGAAGGAAGGAAGGAAGGAAGGAAGGAAAGAAAGGCCACTACCAAACGCTTTTGGCCAGGTCTCTAATCTTCCATATTTGAGTAAAGTGCTGGCCTCTGTTACGACTTTTCAGCTCCATGTCTGGGGTTGCCTCTACATACCCAAGCAATGTACAATTCAGATGAATGGGGGAAATACTGTATTTTTAAAGTACAGTGGTACCTCGGTTTATGAACACAATTGGTTCCGGAAGTCTGTTCATAAACTGAAGCGTTCATAAACTGAAGCGAACTTTCCCATTGAATGTAATGGAAAGTGGATTAATCCGTTCCAGACGGTCCGCGGAGTAACCGTTCATAAACTGAAGCGAACTTTCCCATTGAAAGTAATGGAAAGTGGATTAATCCGTTCCAGACGGGTCCGCGGAGTACTTAAACTGAAGCGTTCATAAACTGAAACATGGGTGTAATTGGTTCAGGAAGTCTGTTCATAAACTGAAGCGTTCATAAACTGAAGCGAACTTTCCCATTAAAAGTAATGGAAAGTGAATTAATCCGTTCCAGATGGGTCCGCGGCGTTCATAAACCGAAAATTCATAAACCGAGGTGTTCATAAACCGAGGTTCCACTGTAGTAATAACTATTTGGAGATCCTTTAAGATTAGCTTGTATTAGCTATGTTGTATGAGAATAGATTGATACACCTTGTTTTTGTTATTGTTATTTCCAGTCTTACTTCTGAAATGCATAAAAACATGTGCAGATATACAGGTGTATTCATACAGGTTCATATACATCTCTGAGTGAAAGCAAGGCTAACTTTAGTTAGCAAATACCGGTACATGCATTGCATGCATAATTTGACCTTGTTAGAAAAATATGTGCGTGGGCAAAACCTTCTAATTTTATACAGGAAAAATATGGAATAACATAATACTTTAAAAATATTCTTACTTACCCAATTTTCTTTGTGTATTTTACAAATAGGATGTGATGTTTTGAATATGCTTCAGGGTTCAGTAGTTAGTATAATGTTCTATTTTCTGCAGCAAAAGCATGTCAAGGTGATCTCTGTGGGTATGAAAGGAGTAGCAATAGTAGATAAGAGAGATAAACTTTATTTCGGCCATAGGCCCATAATGTACTGCAACCAAGAATAAAACAGTATAAAACCGACATACATAAAAACAGTCAGACAAATTAAAAACATAAAAGAATCAGAACAATCAGGCAAAATTAGTTCCTCATACAAGGAACATTGTACAACTTTTTTAAAACGTTTCAAGTAGTTTTATGGGGTTTTTAGCTATGGTTAAAACGTTAGTGCATTGCAGGCCATCATTTTCCATTACTCAGCTCAGAAGGTTACTTGAATGATGTATCTTAGTGTCAGTAGTCGTAAAGTAAGTTATGCTGTTTTTTGTAAGAGAGAACTGAAATCAAATATCTTGCTACAAGTAATGTTTTGGTCGTATCATCATCTTGCAGCAGGTATGTTAATTGGGTCTCCAGCGGTTTGTCCGTGATTTCCAGAATTAGAGGGTACAAGATTTTAGTCCGAGCGGGCGTATGCAGGGGGCAACAGAACAGTATGTGGTAGAGGGATTCTATTGTTCTGTTGTCACACGTGCATAAAACTGAGATTTGGCCTTTGGAAAACCTGTGCCCCAGGACATTGGATGGGAAAACATTAAATCTTGCTTTGGTGAAGGCGAATCTGTGGGCTGCGACAGAAAGAAAAGACAGGTACGATGGAATCTGATGCGTGGGCTGTATGCCTTGATTCAGCGGGGAACATGTTCCACCTCCCGTTATAATATTTTGATGGAAATCATAGTTATCTAGTTTTTGAATTATAGTTCTTTTGGCTGAGGGAAGATCTAATTTCAATAGGTCCGATGGGAACAATCCGTAGGACATAATTTTGGAGTGGATTTTTTTTGCCCAGGGACTAACAAAGTCGTCTCTCCAAAGACATTGAATGAGATGGTGATTGGGCAATCTATGCCACAAGGACAGCCAATAGCAGAAAATATGCTTCCATAAGGAGTTTTCTAACGAGGGAATTTTAAGTTCAAGGCGAATAGCTGCATTGCTCACGCACTGGGGCAATTTCAAAAGGCGTCTCAGAAATTGGTTCTGAATTGTTTCTAGGGGCGCCAGATTTACTGATGCTCCCCATAACGGGGCAGCATAAGCCATTGTCGCCACCACTTTAGCTTTAAATACCTTTAAGGCAGATGGTACATGTAGAGCCCCTTCTGAAAAGAAGAAACGCAGTAATGCGTTCGAAAGGGCTTTGGCCTTGTTTTGGAGGTAAGCAATATGCGCTTTCCAGCCCATGTTGTGTTGAAAGTGCACTCCCAGGTATTGAAATTTTTGAACTTGTTCGATAGGTTTCCCATCCAACATCCATTTGTACAACTTCCGACTTCTGGAAAAAATAAGCACTTTCGATTTAGATTGATTTATGGTAAGGAGGTTAGATTTACAGTACAAAGCAAAAATCTTAAGTGCCCTCCTTAAACCGATTCTAGAGAACGAGAGTATCACAGCATCGTCAGCATACAGCAATAAGGGGCAGCGGTAATCCGCAAGGCGAGGAGCGTGGATAGCTAATTGTGACTCGGCTAGAGGTGTTCTCATGTCGCTTATAAATAGATTGAAAAGATAAGGGGCTAAAATGCACCCTTGTCGAACTCCTCTGTTGATGGGTACGGAGTTTGTGAGGTCACCAGTAGGTGTTATTCTCACCCTGGCGGTCGTCCCATCGTGGAGTTGGGTTATTAGCCACAATAACCTTCTATCAATGCCCCAATGGGCCAATTTTCCCCATAATAGTTTTCTGGGTATGCTGTCGAACGCGGCCTTCAAATCTATGAAGGCAGCACAGAGTTGGCCCCGCTCAGAAGAAGAGTATTTCCGAGCTAAGTGATATAAAATTACTGCATGGTCCGTGGTTGAACGGTGAGCTCTAAACCCAGCTTGTTCTGGGCCGATGAGATGGAGTTCCTCTGCCCACTGGGTCAGTCTAGTTAACAGAAAACGAGCGTATATTTTCCCGATAATCGACAGGAGACTGATGTTTCGATAGTTTCCCGGATCATCGGGGGGGCCTTTTTTGTGTATTGGGATGATGATGGCCTCCTTCCACGTTCTGGGCACGAGACCAGTAGCATTAATTGCATCAAAAGTTGCGGCAAGTATGTTTGCCCACCAGGCCGGATGTAGCTTTATGGCCTCCGCCGGGATCAGGTCAGGCCCGGGGGCTTTGCCTATTTTTAGTTTCAAGATTAAATCTAGAATTTCATCAGGTTCAGTTTTGGGCCAAATGGGCAGGTGTTCGAAAGAAACGTCAGAATGGCAGGTAGAGGTCTCTGTCTGCGAGAAATATTTCCTCAAAAATTGCTCCCAGATCGGGGCGGGGATAACTGACAGGGGGCATTTCTTTGATCTTCTGTTTATCAGGCACCAAAATTCACGGGAGCTACGAGACCTGGAGGCTGCAAGTAGAGCCTGCCAGCGATTTTGCTGCCATTCACATTTGGCTCTTTTCTGTGCCTGCTTATATGCAATTTTAGCTTGTAAATAATTAGGGGGCAGTGATAGGGCGCCAGAGGTTTTATACTCATTATATATAGAACAAAGATGGAGTCTAGCTTGTTTGCACTGCAAATTAAACCAAGGAGCTCCAACCTTGAGCTGCACCCGATTAACCAAGTGGGCTGGAACCGTAAAAAAAGACATAAAATCCGTTGAGAGTAGAGAGAACAAGTCTAGAGTCTTATTGTAGTCGGGTGTATCTGCTAATAGGACAATATGAGGTTCGGTTTTCTTTTTTTGGAAAAATGCCGTGTATTTTTGGGCCTGAGTCGCTGACCATTTTATTCCTCTTATTTGGCCCGCAGCATTTAGTCCCATGTGGGTAGGGTGTCTTTTCTCAACCGGTAGCCAATCCAAAGAAAGTTTAGCGACTAAAGGGAGATGGTCACTCAAATGTACATTTTCTATTTTGAAATAAAAGAAATCTGTGAATAGGTCCTTGGAAACTAAAAAATAATCAAGGACACTATTTGAGGATGAACCCAGGTGAGTGAAGTCTCCAGGGATATCAGGCGGGCAGCTGCCATTTAAAATAACTAGATTTAGGTGGATTGCCATTTGGTAGAGTAAGACACCCGCCTCATTCACTCTGTTATCTTTGGATAATCTCAGAGCCAGGGGGGTTAAAGCCGAGTTTTGAAAACTAGGGGGGACCCACCACTTGGCCTTACTTATCATCTCCCAATTTGCAGCTGTACGGGCATTGAAATCGCCACCCATTACTGCGGGAATATTAGGATGTTTAAAATAACAATATAATAAGTGCTCCTCCAAGGCTTCCCATTTGCGGTGTAGGTCTGCTGAAAGACCACCCGGAGGGAGATAAACATTTGTAATTAGTAATTCAAATTTTTCACCGGAAATCAAGCCTGTGATGGCATAAGGAGGTAATGACTGGACAAGCGTAAATTTGGCCTGCAATTTAAGAGAGATGGCGATCAACAGGCCTCCACTAGGGCGTCCGCCTTTAAGGGAGGGGCAGGCTGGGAGAGAAATGAGATTGTAGCCGTTTATATCAATTGCCTCCTCTTCCCAAGTTTCTTGCAGGAGTATTATCTGAAATAAATTTATAAACTTCAAAAAATCAGGATCTGCTTTTTTCCCCCTCCATCCTGCAATGTTCCAACATAAAAATGTCAGGGGGGATTTTCTAGTCTGACCATTTAGCAGTCAATTCGGATGCAAGGAAGGTTCTTTAGTGGGGGGAGTTGCAGATACAAAGAAATCTGTTATTTTCCTTTGGGAGGATGGCAACAGGGGTAGGCGTCCCAAAGTAGTAACCGTATTAGGAAGGTTTGGCTGTAAGGTCGGCATATTCATTCTGCTAGAGGAGATGGAAGTTAGATCAGCATGGACAGAATCTCTAGTAGAATTGTCATTTGGAATTTGGATAATTTTGTTTATACGGCCCATCGGGTCTTCAATCAGATCCGCTGTCGTATCTTGTACTAAAGGAGTACCTTCCCATAGAGGCTGAGGTTGCCAGGGGTCTGCTGTAGGATCAGATATTATGAAGAGGTTTCTTTGGAGACTCATTTGCTGGTTGGGTGTTGTTCTATCCGGAGAGGGTGAGGATTCTAAGGCCGGCATAGATGAATGTGTCGAGCCGGAATTTAGCTCTTGCTGAGGGGCCAAGACTTTGTCCTTCGCTGACTCCGTCAGGGTGAGCGGGTCAAAATTTATTAAGGCAGATGTTGAGGGGCCGTCATGCAGGTCAGAGCATAATGTTGTTGTTGCCCGGCATGATAGAGCCTGCTGAAGACATTTGGATTTAGGCACGGGGCTAAATTGAAGGAGGTCCTGTGCTTCTGTCGAGCAAGATGGAATCAGCTTATTTTTGGCCTTTGCTTTATCATGGGCATGTAAGAGCTGCGATTTAAGCGCATCGAGTCTTTGAATTGTTTCTGCTTGTTCACTCAACGGAAGTTCGCCAAAAGAAATGATGAGCGCGCTTTCGTCCAAGGAGGTTTGCAGGATGTCAGGTACAGGTGAAGGTTCATTAAGTGGGCAAGGGGGTGCTGAGATTAGATGGGGAAGTTGTATAGCAGCATCTTTATCTGGTGTGTCAGAGCGGTCTGTACTTTGAGGCGTGCCGTCGGCTGCTCTGCATAATAAGGGCTTAATCAAGTTGTCCATAAACACCCTCGTTGGGATGATATCAGCCTTAATCAGGTCCTTTTTCCGACGTGCAATCATAGAAGGGACCTTTGGGGAATGAAAAGCTAGGATCACCCTGAGGGAACCGTCCTGCTGTAGCAGGGGCAGCACCGCATGTATGTCTATTTGCTGGTTCTTGATCTTTAAGATTTTACTGAGGCACTCTTTAGCCCCTTCTAAGTTGAGCCATTTTGCTGAATTAGCCCGGATAAAAAGGCAGATTTTCTTAGGTTGCAGGACTAGTGCTTGTTTGTTAAGTTGAGGATTAAGGTGATATTTGTGTTTCCCCCCCTCCGATTTGACTGAGAGGGGGTGGAGAGCTGGAGACTTTTTAACAAGGGGTGAGTTTTGGAATGTTTTTGATCCAAATGTTTGTAGCTCAGGTTTATCACAGGATGTGATGTTTTGAATATGCTTCAGGGTTCAGTAGTTAGTATAATGTTCTATTTTCTGCAGCAAAAGCATGTCAAGGTGATCTCTGTGGGTGGTTAATATTTTTGGAGTTTTAGTTTTGAACCATGAAATTATGTAAAATTAGAGAGCTTGGGTCTGTGATGTCTTTAAAAGAGAAATTAATGGAGAAGGGAAGCACAACTGTAGTACTTTTCATTGAGGACTGTGAATGCTGTAGTTTTAGTTAGAGATACTATCTAATCACTTGTTTTTTAGTCATGCCTAATATTGGAGAAAATGTTGATGTGTTAAGTTTGGTCCTGTTGAAATTGCCTATTATATGAATCATGGGAAAGGGAAAGTAGAGTTTCACATATCCATATCTGTTAGTTGGCCAGGGAATGCCCAATGCCCATCCTGTCTTAATAGTGATTTCGAGAACACAGTGGCTACATCAGTTTTAATGTTCTTTCCAGGGAGCATAAAAATGCTTTAAGTGTCTGTTTTATTGAGGAGCAGCAATATTTCTTCCGCTGGAACCACCTAAGTATTGTTTTTAATCAGTGTCTTATCAGTCTACTAATAGAGGATGTCTGTGTTGTCTGCCCAGGTAACTTTCTGTGGCAGTTCTTTCTGGGGCATTTATACAGAGAGACTAGTAGCGATGCAACTGCTGGCATTTACTGGGACTTGGTGGTATTCATGTCTCCTTTGAGATGCCCCCCCCTACTTATGAAGGGGTTCTGGGCCACGGTGCACATAACTGAAATTGTGTAAGTTGGAGAGCACCCCACTTTAATAGGGAGGACGTGCATAGAGTAGAGAGAGAGACTGAGAAATTGACTCACGTGTGCTGCTGGGGCTGCTGCCTGGAAATCACTTGGGGCCACTGCTCCAAGCCTTCCCTCCAATCACTCCCATTGTAGTGGACTAGTGGCCAAGAGTGACTTCCAGGCATCAGTCCCGAGTGAGGGAAGGCTTGGGATACACTGGGCAGCACTCCCAAGTGACCTTTAGGCAGCAGCCCTGAACCATGTGTGCTCCATTTCAGTTGATTGATTGATTTTGCGGTGATCTGTGTAACAGTCACGTACAAGTAGATCATGCGTAAATGGGGGTGGGGTGTCTGTATATGTGTACATAAACCATATCATAGAGACACCACAGTGTCTGCTATCCCTCATTCCATGGAAACCGAACCCTTGGTAAGCGCCTGGAATCTCACACCACTCGGAGATAGGCCTGGCGTGCAACAGTATTTTTTAAAGAATATAGCCAAATATATGCAACACTTCTTAATTTTCCCTTAAGCAAAGATAGAATCATGTAATTTTTGGTAGGCCGAAAACACCTTTCCTTTATCCAAATTCATATCTAACTTAAAGGGAAAGGCCAACTTTTGAAATGGGGATGTTGGGAACATACAAAAAATTGTCTCTTTTTATAGGTACAGTTTTAAGTCACGATATCGCCAAATAGTTCTTATGCTTCATTACTTGATATTTAAAATATGCTTTCATGAATATACGGAACACACTCGCAAATTAATACTCTAGCAGCATAAGTAGTGATATAAAATAGCATGTAAAATTTGGCTAATGAGATCACAGTAAGTACTTGGACCTCTTCATGAGCTCATTTCACTTTCACATGATTATAAAACATAACTGTTAATTTATTTTTTGCATGTCCTTGTTAATTATAATGGTATCCAGTAGTGCTGCTGTAGTTAAGGGTCTCTCAATATTTCCTTACAGAAAGGTTACATAACTAAAGAGCCAGTGTTGGATTGTAGTGGGAAATTTTACACACAATTTCATTCTTAATTCACAATAGCTTGAATTAAAACTGTTAGAGTATAATTGTCCCCATTCTCTATTTTAGGAGACTTCTGGAGTAATGCTGTGTGTGGGTTAAAATGGATAACCATTTTTATTAGTTGTTAATAGTTTAACCATTTTTGTTTTAGTTTCCTGGGTAGTGGAATAAAGGGAGAGGTAAATCTTTTGATCCTACTTTGTATTGAGTGAGCTCCCCTAAGGTGAATTAGGAATTGGCTCAACATATGCAACCCTTTTTGAGAAGTTACAGGAAAAGTTTGTCTTTCCTGTAACTTCAGGGTTGAAATATTGGTATAAGTATACTCACAATGCCATGAGCATATGTCATATCATATTGCTCCCTGGAACTGTACTTCTCAATGCCACTGATAGAGGACAGTTACTTGGATATTTGCCCTTTCCCACCACCAGAACAAACACTTCCAGGAACATGAGAGGGATTTAGATGAGGATAGAGGACAGCGGTTGATATTGCCCAAAGTTTGTTGGCATCCATCTGCCTTGAGAGACAACGGAGTGCGCCTCTGGGGGTGAAGTCAAACTGCTGCATTTACAGCACTGAAGTGACCTCCCTGGGGTGCTAGCCTGGGGAGTGTCCCCCCCCCCCAAAAAAAGTGGAGACTGATTAATCAGGTGTTATGGTTATGTAGTTCATATGAGTGAACAAGAGCTTAACAGAATACAGTATAAGGAACAAACATTAAATAACTTTTATGTATGCACCCACAAAGCAACAAAATCTTACATCTTCTCATTTTCCATGCTGAGCAGGCGAAGAATTTTGGAGGATAAGTGATTCCCAATTCATAATACTGCTGAACATTATGAACTGGATAAATTCATATTCCAAATAAGGTGATTGTGAATATTTTGACATTTGGAGCACAAATAGCTCTCCGTGGTGGTTTTCTATAAAACAAACAGATATGAAAGGAGTAGCAATAGTATGTGTTACAAATGCACCTGTAATTCTGTAGCTTAAGCGATTCAGCTACACAATTAGTCCTCCAGTGTGGTGTAGTGGTTAAGAGCGGTAGACTCGTAATCTGGGGAACCGGGTTCGTGTCTCCGCTCCTCCACAGGCAGCTGCTGGGTGACCTTGGGCTAGTCACACTTCTTTGACGTCTCTCAGCCCCACTCACCTCACTGAGTGTTTGTTGTGGGAGAGGAAGGGAAAGGAGAATGTTAGCCGCTTTGAGACTCCTTCGGGTACTGATAAAGCGGGATATCAAATCCAAACTCCTCCTCCTCCTCCTCCTCCTCCTCCTCCTCCTCCTCCTCCTCCTCTTCCTCTTCATTTGGTTTTGTTTTTCCTTTAGACACCTTGTGGCAGGGTCCCTGTGGCCCTGGGTTGTTTGAGGGCATTGTGTAATTATGCCAATCAAATTCTGCTTTTAGCAAGTGTGACCTTTTGCAACCTCATAAATATTGTGCCCTTAAGTTTCATTAAGCATTGGTTTCCTGAAGACCCCAGATCCAGTCAACAGCATATCAAGTCAAAATGGTTATCAAGTGACAGGGCTGGTAAATGCCTTTGCCTAAGTCTTTGGAGATTTGCTCTCAGTTGGAGTAGATAGATCTTAGGGAGCAATCCATACCCCTAATCTACCACTCATCTACCATCATCACATGTTTCATGTCTACATTGGGAAAAGGGTACTAAATGGAGGACTGATTTTCAGGCATTTGCTCCATAGTGAGTATTGGGAAGTTAGATTTTACCCCTGTCTACTGGCAATGTGAGATTCCAGGGGTTCCAGGTGCTTACCCAAAGTATGTGTTTCCTTCAGAAGGAGGCACAGCAGAGACTGTGGTGCCTTTATGATGTATGGTATATTTACACATATATCCTACCGTGTTTTCCCCTTTTTAATACGTAGTCAGAAAGTAAGCCATAGCAGGCTTTTTAAGGATTTGTGCAATATTAAACACCCCCTGAAAATAAGCCATACCTCCGCGCAGCAGTGCCGCTCGCCTCGAGGCAGCGAGACCCAGCAGCAGCGCCGTCCTTGTCCTCCCGCTGCTGTTGCTGCTGCTGCTGCCGGGCCAGGCAGAGGTGAGGCTGCTGCTCGCCCCTGTGGGCTGCATGGCCCAGGGCTGAGCGGCGGCGGGAGGCCCGCGGGCGCTTCCGCACTGCTGGAGTGACGGACGGTGGCGGGAGCGCTGCTGGCCCCTTCCGCGACGCCGGAGTGTCGTGGGCTGCATGCCCCAAGGCAGAGTGGTGACGGGAGGCCCGCAGGCCCTTCCGCACCACCGGGGCGACACACGGCGGGAGCGCTGCTGGCCCCTTCTGCGCCGCCAGAGCGCCCGGCGAGGAGGCCTGCCGCCCCGGCGCCCAGAACCGGCAGCGGCAGAGCGGAGCGCTCCGCAGCGCTGATCGGGCGGAGCGCCGAGCCAGCGACCTGGCCTCTTCCTGCCTGCCGCCCGCCGCCTGGAACCGGCAAGGAGGAGGGGAAAGGGGCGCCTGGGAAGGAGTCGGGAGGGCCCTTGCTGCATGAGCCGTGGGCACGCGGCTCCTTCCAAGTGCAATGAGCGCCTCGCTTTGAGTGAGAGGCTTGAAAGGGACGCAGCTACGAGGGCGATGGCTGCATGGCCGTGGGGGCTCTCAGTGCCGCCTTGCCCGGGCCCCACATTCCCCGGAGGCCTTCCGCCTCACCAAGCTCGGCTGGCCAAGCTCGGAAGGCGCGCGGGTGGCCTGTCTAAGGCCGGGCGGGATCCCTCAGCCCTGCTCAACCTCATGCGTTTATTTCGCGAAACACCCCCCCCCCAAAATAAAGTAGCAGGAACCTTGGAGCGGTTGGCAGGGGGGAAATGGAAGAAAGAATTAAAAAACCGAGACAAAGGCATCTCCGGGTGGAGCGCCTAGCCAGCGGCCTGGCCTCTTCATGGCCCGGCCGAGGAGGCCTGCCGCCCCACCGCCCGGAACCATAGATACCATAAAAACATAACAACAAGACATCCCCTGAAAATAAGACACCATGTGTTTTTTTGAGGGAAAAAAGTTATAAGACGGTGTCTTAAAAAAGGGGAAACACGGTACCTGAGCCTACGATGGAGGGTTTCAAAGCATTAATACCCCAAGAGGGCCTTGTTTCTCCCATAGCTGCAACTTTGGATTTAAACAGAAATAAAGCATCACTCTGACTCTCTTGGTTCCCAGCTTGCTGCTTTGCTTTTAGCTCACATCACTCCAACTCTCTGCTCTCAACTCTAGTTTTTCTAAGGAGGAGGTCCCACCCATTTGGTGTCTTGCACAGAGCCCTTTCCTTTGTTTTGCTTAATGACACCTCACCTCACCAGGAAGCTAGCTTGACTATTCCAAGAATTGGAAGGGGGCCCAAGCATTCAGCCTAATCCAGGGGTCCCCAGACTTTCTGCGCGGTGGGCCGGAGGGCAGGGGAGTGCGCGCGCAGCGGGCCGGAGGGCGGGGGAGTGCGCGCCCGTGCGCATGCGCACACGCACACGGGCGGGGAAAAAATCGCCAAAAATCGCTTGTGCGCATGCGTATGGGCCTCCCCCGACCCGGAAGTGCACCAGAAATGACCTCTTCCGGGTCGGGAGAGGCCCATACGCATGCGCACAAAGGATTTTCGGCGATTTTTTGCCGATTTTTTAGATCGTCGCTGCGCCGCGCGCCGTGAGAGCGGGCGGCGGCAGCGGGCGGCGGGAGTCGTCGCGGGCCGGATTGGAAGGCCGATTGGGCCGCATCCGGCCCGGGGGCCGTAGTTTGGGGACCCCTGGCCTAATCCTTTCCCCAATTCACAACACTATGATGAATGACAGTTATTGTTCACTAGATGGTTTGGTGGCGATGCTGGTAAATACGTCATAAAGTGTTATAGCTGTCATATTTGGCTTTTTTCAGGTGGTCTGCAATGCTGGAATTGATGCTCTGTACCACTCCAATTCAAGGCTGAAAATTAGAAAGGCTTTTTGAAGTCTGCAAAAGGAAGGTAAGTACAGTTCATTACTGTCAACTGCATTTCCCCCATCATAAAATTGTGTTTGTTTCTCTCTTCCTCCTAAACAAACAAACAAACCCCAATGTAGATCTGTGTTCTGTGATGCACATTGCTTCTTGTGTAAAGCTGGTTCTGGAGACCATAAGTAATCAGGTTTTGAGCCAGAGGGAAGACAACTAGTATTGTTCACAAAACCTCCCTCTTTTCCTGCCCACAAACTTTCAAGATTATGCCAAGAGGGCTGGCCTAATCTTGCATGATGTGAAATTTCGGGCATAGACTCTGATATAGCTGCTGCTTTATGTGAGCAATGAACTTTGAATGGAAACCTTCCACTTGAAGTGTGTTATTTTTCTGGGTTTCCTTTTCAGAAGATTGGTGCTAGTTCTCAAACCTGATTAAAAAGCAAATTGTAGCTTTGTGATGTAGGTATGTGTGTGGAGCTGCAGAGGAGATCTACGCACAAGATTCTACTGTGCACACAGATGGTGCACTGTCCCATGAAGCACTGTCCACACTGCTGAAAAGGCTTTATATTTGATTCCTCTCCTTTGTCCCCTGTAATCAGTCTGCTGCCAAGGCATAGCATATTCCTTATGACATTGCAAAAATGCAGGTCTTCTCTCTAGCTCCTTAGGCAACAAACTGACATCCATGGCAGCTCCCATTTCGAGTACTTGAGTCTTCTTGCTGGGAACTCACTGTGATCCCTCACATGGGCGTAGGCAGGGGGGCAGGAGGGGGCAATTGCCCCCCCTAGAAGCAAATGGCTGAGGGGCGCAGCGTGGCAGCCCCAGGTTCCCGCTCCCGGCGCGAAGCTCCAGAGGCGCACGGGGAGCGTAAGCGGAGGAGCGCTAAGCGGGAGTGGGGAGCGTAAGCGGAGGAGGCAGACACAGGCTCGCATTCCCCGCGCGCCTCTGGAGCTTCGCGGCGGGAGCGGGAGCCTGGGGCTGCCTCCTTGGAAGAGCTGGGAGGTGCAAACCCAGGTAAGGACTGCAGCCCTCGGGAGCCCAGTCTGATGGGAAGGGAGGGCGTACACGTGACTCATGGAAGCTCTACGTCACGCGAGCGGACTCTGCCTGGCAGCAGCACCACATATCTGTCTTGCCTCTGCAGCGGGAGGTGTGTGCGTGCGGGGCTGGAGGGGTTGGGGGGAACCTGGGGCCCAGATCCCGCCAGGTAGGCACAAGGGAAAGCTGCGGGGCAGCGGGGATAGCAGGCAGCAGAAGGCTCTCTTCGTGGGCGGCGCCCACCTTCCCTTGTGCCTCCCTTGCGACTTCCAGGCGGCGGGGGGAATGGGAAGACCTGGGAGGCGCGGAGGAGGCAGCCACAGGCTCACGTTCCCCGCGCGCCTCTGGAGCTTCGCGCCGGGAGCGGAAGCCTGGGGCCGCCTCCTCGGAAGAGCTCGGAGGCGCAGGCCACGTAGCCCCGCCCACATTCCCACTGTGGCCCCTCCCCTCCCGCCTCTTGCACCCGCCCCTTGCCCCCCCTAATTTTGATCCTGGGTACGCCCCTAATCCCTCACATCTATCCAGATTTCTCTTCCAGAATCAAGTCTTATTACTCACAACACAGAGTACTAACCACTATACGATCACGGCCAAATCAAGTCATAATTCTCATTGCTTTGATCACGTGACGTTTCTCCTGAAATTCTAAATTTGTGTACTGTGTGCTCCCAGATCTAGCAGAATCTCCTTATACAGTGGTACCTCGGGTTACAAACACTTCGGGTTACAAACTCCGCTAACCAGGAAGTAGTAGATGAGAACGGAAATTGCGTGCCGGCGGCGCAGCGACAGCAGGAAGTCCTATTAGTGAAAGCGCGCCTTAGGTTAAGAATGGTTTCGGGTTAAGAACGGACCTCCAGAACGAATTAAGTTCATAACCCGAGGTACCACTGTACTTATAGAACACATTTGTGAATACTGTACGTCATTCTTACTTCTTTGAAGTCTAGTATATTTCCTTGTTTCCTCCCTGTATTGTTACTTAGCCTTTAACTAGGCCTACGCGTGTACAACTAAAACAACAATATACTGCTTTAGCTGAGATTTCTGCATTACAGAGGGTTGGACTAGATGACCCTCGGGGTCCCTGCCAACTCTAAGATTCTATGCTTCCCTCTTCCCCTTCCCATTTTCCCTATGTCAAATGTTAGATTATAAATTGCTTAAGGCAGAGACTTGACCTTCTGTATCTGTGAATAACATGCAGTGATGGAGATTAGATAGATAAATTTGTGTGTGTGTTGGTATCTGTGTGTATGTATGTATGTATGTATGTATGTATGTATGTATGTATGTATGTATATGCACATATATGCGTAGGTTAATAATACATTTTGACTGTTGAAATGGTTGAAATTGAGCATTCATTGATGTAGTGTCAATATTATGATCCTTTTCTGTAGTAACGTGGTGTTGATGACCTGAGTGGCACAGTAATGAGCTAAATGCCCCCCAAACAATAAAAACCAAAGAAAATGGGTTGATTCTTGGTGAAATTTTTTCCTTTGTGTAGGGATTAGACCATTTCACAGGATATTGTGTCTGGGTTAGTAGCACATGCAATCCCAGGACTTCTCCTGCATCTTGTCTATGACTAGTACACGCAATCTTAGCTCTGACAGACCAAGACAGCTAGAGAATAGAAAGAATGACCTGACACTGCTATTTTTTAATGCAACTATATCAAAGTTGGACATAGGTGTGTACCTTACATTCGAGGTAACAAAAAGATCAAAATAGCATTTTAAGTTTTCAACTGGTTTATGACTGAGCTCTAATAGATCCCTTTCCAAACTGTTAATAAGAAAGAGAGAAACTGGATAATTGGGGGCTTTCATGCCATTTTTCAAAATTAGGTAACATTCCAGTACAGAATTCAGAATTGTCTTAAGTCTAAATTCTGCGTGTTAAACTTCTTGAAACTGAACTGGGTCTCATAAAGATGCCATAATGAATACTGAAATATTATGTACAAAGGGAGCAGCAGATAGATGGGTCAACCCTCAATTTTCTATCAGATTATTATGATTGGGTAGATTTTTCTCATTGTTACTTTGTGTTGATTATTATAATTGATTTATGTAGTTTTTGATAGTTTGGATGCCTCGAGCATGAAAGTAGAAAGATAAGATACAAATCTAATAAAGAAATGTCACTATGCACAGGTGATATAGGCATCTTAAAGGTAAAGGGACCCCTGACTGTTAAGTCCAGTCACGGGCGAATCTGGGGTTGCGACGCTCATCTCGCTCTATAGGCCGAGGGAGTTGGCGTTTGTCTGCAGACAGCTTCCGGGTCATGTGGCCACCATGACAAAGCCACTTCTGGTGAACCAGAGTGGCGCATGGAAACACCGTTTACCTTCCCGCTGGAGCGGTACCTATTTATCTACTTGCACTTTGACGTGCTTACGAACTGCTAGGTGGGTAGGTGGTAGGTATCTTACACAGATGTAAAACGTGTGTGCTAGGGAATAATTGTCTTAGGGGAAATTAAGTGAGTTAGATGTGTGAAAAGTGTGTTCTGTTAGGCCTTCATGAGCTGTACTACCAAAGAGTTAATGGAGTGGCATGAGCTATATTCTACCGTAGAAGTTTTCACATTCCTGGCTAGAAAGTAAATGATATGATAACAGTGGATGGGAAAGGATGAATAATAAAAGAATTATAATATACCGGTATGTATATCAATCAATACTTGTTTATGTTGATATTTGTAAAAAAAAAGTGTGTTAATTGTCTTGAGCTCTGTGGGGAACCAACCAATTTTATGAAACATTTGAATTACTCTAACAAGATAATTGTAGCCTGTTAGAACTCTTAGACGCGTTAGAACATATAGAAACATATTAAATGGAATTTAGAAATGAACATAGTCCTTTCCCTTCTTTTGCAAAGTCAAATGTACTTTGCATTTGCATTTGTAAAAATCAAATTTGTGGCCTGGAACTACTAGGTAGTAAATTTTCCTATGATTATACAAAGTAGCAAAATATGGATTTTAACAGGCCTCCTTTTCAATTGAAGTGAGCATTAAGTACATTCTTAATGGTCTGATTTGCTGGGAAGAGCACTATTACAATAATCTTCTTCTTTTTTACAGCCCATATCAGAGATGAACTTGCATCACGTATTACAAAGTTTATGCTTTGGGAGACATTTTCACAGTATAGCCAAGTGATGGCCGACATTTCTGGGAATTAGTCCTTAATGATATCATCTTCCAAAAAGAGTTGTTTCTCAAACACATTTGATTGTTTTGCATGTAGTGGCTATTAACAGTAGCTATTTTTGAAATCTCCAGCAGGTCTTTTTAAAGATACTAAAAACTGTTGCTGTTTCAGTTACTGTTTGAAAACTTTATAGAAGAGAAGGCATTGTAGCCTAGCATTGAGGCACAAGTAGTAGAGGTGAAAACTCCATAATCTTCAGTTGACTTGAATTTTAAATGAATTTTAAATCTTGAAAACACTGGTCTATCTCTGTAGCTGTTACGTAGAGTAAACTAGGTTAAAATCAGGCATCATGCCAAGCCCTAGTTTGGAATCAAAATCAGAGACCTTCCACACATGAACCATAGTTTAGAGCTGATGATCTACTTTAATTCTCTTTTTGCTGAACATGCCCGTCTCTAGATGCAGTAGTCTCTGAAACAGCAGCGGGGCATAACAGTCGTTTGTTAACTTAGATACCACACCAGATAGCACAAACCATGGTTTGCAAATCTGCTTCAGACCACAGTTCTGATTCAGGCTTGCTCCCAATCGGAAACCATGGTTCTGACAATTTGGAGATTACATTAAACTGCAGTTAAATTTTCTTTGCCATGGTTTGGGGTGATGTCTGAATTGAACTGGAGCTCAGATCACATTCCAAGCTGTCAACTTCATTAGGAAGATACTTTTGTGTTGAATTAGGCACCTGTGTTGTTTAAGCATATTGTAGTGTCAAGGGAGAATTTTCTTTTTCCCCTCCACTGCTACTTCACTCTGCCTTACTTGCTTATTCACTTCTGCCTTGTCTTACTCTAGTTTCTCAGTGCAACTCACACCACAGCAGGTCTAATGTAGATTGACGCCTTTGCCAGAGGACTGATTGAAACTTGTGTCTCATAGTTGCTAATGTTCACTGAACCATTTTATTGAAGATAAAGTAAATAAAATAGATTGCCATATGAGAATTCTCTGAAATCAAATGGAATAATTTGACAGGTTTAAGCCCGTGAAAAAGGCAAAGCACTGAAGCAGACGGGAATACTTTCTATTCACAGCATATCAAGGAAAAAGTTGTTTTCATTGTGTGTGATCTTAAAAGTACCTGTAAATATACCCTCAAATGGTAAAGTTGAAAATCTGTTAGCAAGGTTTAAATATGATTGTTAAGTCTTTTTAAACTTACTTTTTAATAACTTTATGAAAAAGAACACCGCTTTGTCAACTGTTGTATGAGATTTCAGCACATAGATTGCTAGCCATCTATTTATCAGCACGTTCATAATATAGTTTATTGTGTGTTCTGTAGGTAGAGGTGACAGGCATAGGAAACCTGTATGTTTAATTGCATTTCATTTGAATGAAATTGAATTGCTGTTTGAAAATTGTAATGTGCTGCATTTAAAGAGAAACAAGTAATCATTGCTGGCAAATAATTTTAACTATATGGTCTGGATGTACTGTAGCATTACTTGTTTATGTGATAGATAGCAGCTTATCTGAACTGATAGTTTTTTGTACCAATTCCAGCTAGATTCCCCCCTACCCTTCTTTTTCTTTTTAACCTCTTTCAGCCTGCACAATTTATGATCAGCCAAGCTGACTTCACCCACCAGCCATGAATTCTGTTTGACAGCCTCCCCCCAAAGTTTTTACTGTCCTGGGCAGACAGCAAAACAGGTGGGACATATGTGAATTGCTGCCTGTATTTGGCTTCATGAGTTACAAGATGTGCAGCCCAGTATGAGTGATGCCTTTTCATGCTTTTCCATGGCATGTGCATTTCCACACACTTTGTGGGGTTTACAGCTTATAAGTTCTCCTTATGCCACAGGGCCCACCTATGTTACTTGTATAGGAAAATAATTGTTTTCTGGAGATGTGGGCATCTCCCCTCTTTTTTTTTATTAGCCTGTTAACTGTCCATTTATGTGACTGGTTGTGAACTCTCTTCCACTTCCCTTATCCCTGAAGCCTTGCAGCACTGTAATACTCTGCTACAAGTAATATGTTTTATTTGCACACAGCTACAGTTGGGATTCTGAACTGATGGAAAAGCTGTTATCCCTCTTCACATAAAGCCACACCCATAGAACACAAAGAGGGAAGGGATGCTGTTCTTCATCCTATGCCATTACAATATTCCCTTCCTGGTGCTGAGCCATTAAAATGTTTGTTGGTCAATCTGAGAATTACAGGTCAGCCTTTGTTTTTTCATCCAAGAAAAGCTTGGACATACTTGGCACCAACACATGGATTCAAGAAATTATAACTTTTCAGAAAACAAAAGTAGATGTAATGTTCAGTACATCAGTGTTTCCCAACCAGTGTGCCTCCAGATGTTTTGGGACTACAACTCCCATCATTCCTGACCACTGGTCTTGCTAGCTAGGGATGATGGGAGTTGTAGTCCCAAAACATCTGGAGGCACACTGGTTGGGAAACACTGCAGTATATGTTTCATTATCAATACAGTGCAAGGGTAAGGGTGTGTGTGTGTGTGTGTGCAGACATGTGGCTCATTTTAAAAGTCATTATGACTATCTGCCAAAGTTTCTAATTTGGAAGACATTTATGAAAGTGTACAGTGCACCCTTTTGAAAATTGGCAGTTTTCTTCCCCTTTAAATATGATTTATTTTAGAGTTCGCGGTAAGGCTAATCTATTAACATCTTGATAGATTACAAATCCCAATCCCTGCAAAAATAACTATACTGTGCTAAACTTTAGATATTGAGAAGACAAATATTGAAAGTGGGTTTCTAAAATACCGAATGCCCTATAATAATTCTCTTTAAAAGCGGCACATTCTTGGCTCTGCACTGTAACTGTATTGCAACCTTAGTTAAATTGCTTGCTCATTGATACGGTTTACATTCATTGTGAGCTGCTCATTTCTCTTCATCTAAGGAGAGTGCGAGTTGCATGCCCTACATCTAGAAGCAGCTACTTCTCCAAAGGCATAACAATTAATAGAGTAATAGTGATGAAAGAAAAGAAGCAGAGTTTGCATGTATTATACAATAGTTCTGGAGGAATCGAAAAAGGGAGGAATGTGTCTCTAAATATTTGCATCCAGATACATTTATATTATTGTTGTTCTAAAGGTGATTATTTTCTGTGGTTAATGTAAGACAAGTTTTTTTTTTAAAAGCAGGCTTGACCTCATTTGACCTTTCTGACGTTCAGTCAGTTAAAAGGTTTGTAAGATGGTTAATTACCAAACGGTATGATCATTATTCATCTCATCATTTGATATATAACGTCAAGTGAATTGCCTCCCTGGGGTGCACTGTGTTTCACAGATCAATAGATTTAGTAAGAGCTTGAAGGAGAGCTTTAAACATTCAAATAAGGGAAAGTGTATCCTGCTCCCAAAATGCCTTATGTAGATATTTCGTGTGAGTTTGGAATTACTTTGTTTACTTCTAAGCAAGGCACATTGGTTTAAGTTTTTTATTACATCTTCTGATTTCACTGAAATTAAAATGTGGAAGTAGCTGCTGTTTTACACTGTGAAATGTATATGTATATATAGTCCTAATTTTAAACACTTATTCACTGCCAGCCATGTGTTAAGTCCTTTAAATATTTTTTCCTGCTGTTCTAAATTGAAATCTGCTATTCCACATTCTTGTGGTACATCTTATTCTTTGCCCCAACACAGAAAATGGCTGTCCTGAATATTAAATATATACTTGTGTTTAATATTTATGCAGCATTTTTCCACATTTCCATTAGTTTTAATTACTTCAGTTTGTAACCTACCCCATCCCACCCCACATCCCCCAGGTGACAAAGAATATGCTTTGACTAAATTTTGATTTTAATGCAAACATCTTAATTAAACAATACTTCTCTGGTTAAACCAAAAATCCTGTACATGGCTTGCTAAGACTTAGCAGTTGTGTATTATAGAGGGGTTGTTTCTCAAAATACCTAACGAAAGGTCAGCTCACATAAATGGCAGCATTGCTAAATTTCATTCGTTTGATTATACAGGGGTCCCCCCATTCACACATGACTACATATACGCGTGGTGCTGGGAAATAGTTAAATGCAATGGTACCTCGGTTTATGAACACAGTTGGTTCCGGAAGTCTGTTCATAAACTGAAGCGTTCATAAACTGATGCGAACTTTCCCATTGAAAGTAATGGAAAGTGGATTAATCCGTTCCAGACGGGTCCGCGGAGTACTCAACCTGAAGCGTACTTAACCCGAAGCATGGGTTAATTGGTTCCGGAAGTCTGTTCATAAACTGAAGGGTTCATCAACTGAAGCGAACTTTCCCATTGAAAGTAATGGAAAGTGAATTAATCCATTCCAGATGGGTCCGCGGCGTTCATAAACCGAAAATTCGTAAACCGAGGTGTTCATAAACCGAGGTTCCACTGTAATTCAATTCAAACCCAGAAGTGGTGGAGAGAATTGGAGAGCCTGATAAGGATGTCAATGAAGGCAGAAGAAGCCATGAAGAGACTGGAAGCACAGCAGGGCTTTGTTTATGCTGCTCAGCTTCCCCACCTAACAGCCGATATGCAGAGGAGGGCAGCAGCTGCTGCTGCTTTTCCTTGCATCCTCCAGTCTTCCTTGTAGCAGTACATTGCAATGGAAATGTCCATCTTTCTTTAGCAGCAATGGTATTGGTACGGAGTAGGGTGAGCATCCATCAATATGTTGGTTCTTATTTAAAGTAGCATTGAGTAACAGTCTAAATACTAGAAATCTCCCGTGAAGCCTGATATAAATGGATAAAGATACTTGATAATGAAAAACATACTTGTAAGCATTCTCCTTCAGTTACCAAGCAAATAACTAAAATGAGGAAAACTCGGGCAACCCAATCTATGCAGAGCAAATTAACTTGTATTAAACAATTAGCCACACATTTTTAAAATTACAGGCATGAACTAGAAGCACATCAGTTGTACCCAGCTTAATTTCACTTTCATAGACAAAAAGGTGCAGCCAATTAGAAATGAAGGAGATAATGTGGCTGTGAAAAAGCAGTGTCCGCTCTTATTAGAATCACATTTAAATGGCAGAACCTGAAACCCAAGAGTGCAGTGTGAGTGGAAAAGATTTAAGGAAATTTGTACAAAGTCTATTCTGAAATGAGAACAAGGATGGAGGATAAATTAGCACTTTGGGGTTGTTGTATTTTTTTTTAAAGGGAGATTAGTCCTAAAGTTTTTTGTTAATCCTGAAGCTGGGGAGAAGCCATAGATCAGTGGTAGAGAATATGCTTTGCATTCAGATGGTACAAAGTTCAATCTCCGGCACCTCCAATGGAAAAGATCAGTTAGCAGGCAGGGCGAAAGACCTCTGTTTGAGACCCTACCAGTCACCTTTAATTGTCACTGGGGTCTGACTCAGTATTAAGCTGCTTCACATGGTACCTTATCTTAAAATAGAGATAGGGAACCTTTAGGCCTCTAAAATGCCCATCATTCCTAACCATTGGGCATGTTGGCTAGAAATGATGGGAATTGTACTCCGACATCAACTGGAGGAAAACGGTCTCCCATCCCTGTTTTACAGTGACTATAAAACCAAGACTTTTGCTACTATGGATTATGTCCTGAGTAGAACTCGCTCAATGAAATTACAACCCAGTATTCATAGTGACCTGCTGTTTATTCTGTATATATTGCATTGCTAAAACGAGAGCATTTAAATGTCAATAATACTAATCTTTGCATGTATACTGGAGAGAACCTTTGTATTTTTTTTAACTACAATATGTAAAAATATAGCAACATGTCATATCTTTGTCAACATGACAATATAGCTAACCCTATTGCAACACTTTGTGTAAAACAAAAGGAATTAAGATATTCTGACCAAGAGTATCCTCCTTTGTGCTGCTACAGAGAATCTGAGAGCAGAGGCACAATAGTGGTTTTTTTTAATATATGATGTCTGAGAAAAGTACTTGCTAAAAATGGACTTTCTTCCCTTGAAGCATTAAAATATCCAACAAACATACTACGTCTACTCTTACTACTACAGTTTATTATTCATTCCTAGCTCTTCCTTCTTATCTTTGATCTTTTCTAATAGTGCTTCAAGCAATTGATCTCCCTCCCCCTTCTGCAGCTACAAGCCCCTTTCACTTCATGTTCAACTGCTACTTCCCTTCCCTGGTGTTTCCCTTTCTGCCTCAGGACTAGACTGTTCAGTTACTTTGGTTTTTTATGTTTTCCACATTGGAATCAGCGTTAGAGAGGCAAGGTCAACAGGAAGAGCAAATTAGAAGCCTACCTGGGAAACATTTACACTCAGAACTGGGTGGCAAGATCCTTCTACAGGTAATTGATTCCAAATTGCAATATACCTCTGTTATGTTAGCTAAGATAGGAGGTAAGAGACCTTCACCTGATAGGTCAAGGTGACTAACAGGTGGCTATAGTATAAGTAAGGTCTGCTGGTGCTATTTTTCTAGAAAAAAGAGGTGCCAGAAGTCACCAGGAACACATCCCTTGTTCTCTTATAATGGTAATGGTGCCCACCTGTCAACCTTCCATTTTTTTGCTGGAAATTCCCTTATTCCAGTGCCGTTTCCCGCTGCTATTCTGGATTGTTAGATATACCGTAGAGTGTCCCCGGGACAGGTGAGGCCTCTGATCCCTTATTTTCAAATCCGAAAGTGGATAGGTGAGGCTGCTGATCCTTTATTTTCAAATCCAAAAGTTGACAGCTGTGCCACCTGAAAGGTGTCAGAACTGAGTTCTGGCTAGTTCCAGCTAAAAAAGCCCTGCAGGTCTCCTTTGCCTTTTGAGATCCTTGGAATGTCTCCTGCACTGTGTTAGGTGTGGTCTTTCATTAAGAAGGGGAAAATAAGTTTCTCTAGGGAGGGATACAGAGCTAATGTTTATGCAGCTTTCTCATGGTTCCATAGCCACACAGTATTTATGTTGCAGAATAATGCAACATAAAAACGTAGCATCATTCCAAGCAATATGGATGGGAAGGTGGTTGTGGTGGGTGGAAGATGACAGTCCTCAGTAAAACCATTACTGTTAATGTGTGTGCGCATGTGCGTGTTATTTCCTTCCCACCATATTACTCGGATGAAAACTAAGTCACAAAATATTTTTTCTTTTTGTAAGAAGTCTGTATACTGCTTTTCAAGTCAAGCTTTTTCAAAGCAGTTTACAACCACTTAAAGGTAAAGGTACCCCTGACCGTTAGGTCCAGTTGCGGACGACTCTGGGGTTGCAGCGCTCATCTCGCTCTATAGGCCGAGGGAGCCGGCGTTTGTCCGCAGACAGCTTCCGGGTCATGTGGCCAGCATGACTAAGCCGCTTCTGCCGAACCAGAGCAGCACATGGAAACGCCGTTTACCTTTAAACATTATAAAACAAAACAATATTGCAAACCATATGAAAACCGTAAAAGCCAAAGTTATGCCAACAAAGTATTAAAAGGGTAAGTAGAAGCATTGTAGTGCATTTGGTGGGGAAAATAGTGGTTGCAAACAGCAGAGATACTGCAGAAAACCACAGAGGCACTCCACTGTTTCTTCCCCATCGCATAAATCCTCACAACTTAAAGCAAAAGGGAGAAGGCAGTTCCATTCCTCTCTTACCTCACAGCCCTCTCTTCCAGTTTTCAGGCTCAACTTTCAAAAAACATGGGTCAGCAGTGGACTTTGTGGATCAATGTCAGTATCTTGAATTGCACCCAGAAGCGAACTGGCATCCCAGTTACACGCTCTTATTTGCATGGCACTTGTAAGCAGCTACATGTCACACACTGCACCTGCTGAAGCTTTCAAAGCAATCAACAGGAGCAGTCCCACAGAGCAAATTGGAGCACTGCTAAGGGATGAATTATGGAAGCACATGAGAGGGGGCGGTCAACCTATTAGTTTTAGAAGGTCATCTGACTCCTGAGCATGTCACAAGCAAAGCCAATTTTGGGGTGGAGAGAGATCCAGACTGGCTCGTTTACAGGCACGATTCAAGGCGCTCACACCATGCTTCATTACCTCAGAGAGGCCTATCCCAGCAGCTTCAATAAATTTTAAATGCATTTGTGAGAGTTTGGAATCATGTGGCATTCTGCAGACCTCTGGGAAATGGGACATATCCATCCGATAGTGCATTCTGAAACTGATCAGTAAGAAGCAATCAGAAGCACAGGGAAGAATTGCTCTGAAAATCTGAATAATCCGAGTCTTCATGCTTCATGTTTAAGCAAGGAGCGTATCCAATTTCTCCTATCTTAATTCTCCACTTTCTTCTGTCTACATGGTTGCATGAGGGGCTATCACGAATGCTAATCTTTATTTAGAATATTTATTAACTGCTCTTCAACAGAAGATTCCAGGTTATTGTGACTAAAACTATTCGCACAACAGAGGAATAATATACCAAGGGGAGGAACAAGATAAAAGGCAGGCATAACACAAAACTAAAGAAGGAAGAAAGGCAGTTTTGACTAAAATATCATTCTAGAACTGTAGTGGGAGGCATTGCCTCCAGGGAAATGGGGCAGAAGGCAGGAGCAGACAAAAAAAATGATGTAGGCACAGTTTGTGTTGGTTACACATTAAAAACATTTATATATATATATATTTAATTAAATTTCTATACTGTACAGTCTTTCATCTGATAATCACAGGGTGGAAAACCTGGAAACCGATCAGCCTCTGAGGGTAAACCAGCCTCATAGGTCCCTTGCCTCTGCAGAGGGGGAAGTTACTGAGAGCCTAAATCTCAACAGGAGGTGATCTGACCTATGACAAGGGACTGATGCCAAAATCAGATCACCCTCTTCCCGCCCAGTTGAGAAAACAAGGTCCAGAGTGTGGCCTGCCATATGCATTGGGCCAGTGACATGTTGGGATAGCCCCATGGTCATCATGGCACCCGCAAAGTCATGAGCCACCCCAGAGCTAACTTCTTGGATGCTGAAGTCCCCTAACACTAGAAGTCTGGAAGTTGCCTCGACACTTCCTCCAAGACCAGCTCTGTCTGCTCAGGCAGGGAGACTGCTGGGCAGCAAGGCAGATGGTAAACCAGCAGAATCCTTAATCTGTCCTGATTATCTAATGCCAGGAACAAAGGCTCTTGAGCCCCAATCATTCTTAAAGGTGATCAGGAAGTGCAGAACCTGGCTGCTAGAATTTGGCAGGTACAACCAGAGTTGTTATAATATTCCACCTAATTTGAAAGTCTACTTTGACTGCATATTTGCTTCCAGGCACAATTTAAGGTGCTGGTAAAGGTAAAGGGACCCCTGACCATTAGGTCCAGTCGTGACCGACTCAGGGGTTGCGGTGCTCATCTCGCTCTATAGGCCGAGGGAGCCGGCGTACAGCTTCCAGGTCATGTGGCCAGCACGACAAAGCCGCTTCTGGCAAACCAGAGCAGTGCATGGAAACGCCGTTTACCTTCCTGCTTGGAGCGGTACCTATTTATCTACTTGCATTTTGACGTGCTTTTGAACTGCTAGGTTGGCAGGAGCAGGGACCGAACAACGGGAGCTCACCTGGTCGCAGGGATTCGAACCGCTGACCTTCTGATCAGCAAGCCCTAGGCTCAGTGGTTTAACCCACAGTGCCACCTGCGTCCACAGCGCCACCTGCGTCCTGCGTGCTGGTGCTTACCTTTAAAACCCTAATGATTTCAGACACAAGTACATGAAGGAACCCCTTTTTCAGTAGCAGCCTAACCCTTTCCCCAAGTAAGCTGTTAATGTAAATTATGTTTCAATAATGAAGAGGGCATTTTCTGCAGTGGCTCCTTGTCTTTGAAATGGCCTTTCTAAGGAGACACATCTATACGGCATGACTTGGCGAGCTTTCTTTGGTACAAAGTGAAGAACTCCCTATTTGATCAAGCATTTTAAATTTTAAATGATTTTTTAAATATATATATAAAATGGGTTATTATTTTTTTTAAGTTTAGTTGTGCCTTTGGTTAAGTTTGTTAGTTTTGAAATTATGTGTTATGTGATTTTCATTTCACTCAAACTTTTGCACATTGCCCTGGAATCGTGATGACCAATTTTTTTAATTAAGTAGTTAATTAAAACAATACATACTTTACATGATGTACACTTATGGATATTTTAAACTCAGAAGTAAATCCTCCTTAAAAATGAGAAGTAGTACGTCCCATTGAGTTCAGTGGGATTTAATGTGCATTTAATTACAGCTTGAACTGAAAATCAGTGTAGTATACAGTAAACTGTACTCTGAACATAATTTTGAATATCTTTTGACGTAGCTCTGTGTGTTTTCAGTAGCACATATCTAAATTCAAACAGTGACTCACATACCCAGACATGAAATCAGAAGATCCATTTCAAGTCTTCATGTCTAGAATTCACCAAAATAGATTGTGCACTTAAATTTGACCATAGATTTCATTTTAGCTCCGTAGACAAATGAAATCTGAGAACAAATAAAAGCTTCTTCTCCCAAAGGCTATACTTTAATACATCCTTATCAAAGGAAAGAAAGAAAAAGATCACCAAGTAAGATAGCCCTTAGAGTTCTTCCGAGCATCTACCTGCATTTCTCCTCAGAACCCTTTTCACTATCTGAGAATCTGGTATGAGAGGCTGGTAATGTGATACCTTTCTATTAGACTAGCATGATGAATAGAAATGCAGCCTTTCCAGCTTTATGGAGTTGCCTGAGCAAGATATTTGTGGAATTTGAAAGCCTGTGCACTCTTTTTACTAAGAGAATCCCCCAACCTCTAAAATATGGTTTTGCCTGTTTTTGATGCCTGATGATTTGGGACCAATATAGCACTACCTTAAGAATGATATTAGCCTTAAGTAGGTAAGACCGACATAAAGACCAAATACTGAACAAAAGTGGCTTACCATTTTATTTCAAACACGTCAGCGCTTGAAATTTTTTGTGTGCAACTTGCTGGACCTCAGTGGGCGTCATTGCCATTATAAGAGACCAAGGGAGGCGTCCATGGTGAGTTCCAGCACCTCTTTTTCTAGAAAAATAGCCCTGGGTATAATAAAATACTGATTTTAAAGGAGAAGGAAATAAGTCAGAAAGAATAAAGTTAGACACCTGTCACGAGGTTGAAGAGTCTTTTTTTATAGACTCTGTAGTCTTCCACCTTGTTAAAAGCCTTAAGCATATACCATTATCACCCTTAATTGTATAAGCATTACCCTAGTTTGCTTCATGATAATTAATGCATTAAAAGAAATTTGCCTTCCCTAGCTTAGGACCTACACCGGCTGCACACTGTTTTGTTGTTATTATTTCAAAAACTTGCTTAGACATCAAAATTTGACTTGGAGGATGATGGCTGTCCGTTGTGGCAAAAGAGTTTTGAAGAAGAGTGCAACACTTTTTATGTGCATTAGAGTTACATCCAGGCATGTAGAGGTTTTAACATAGCTGCCAACCCTCCCCGGTTTTTGTGGGAAACCCCCTTATTTCAATCCGTTTCCCGCTGGTACCCCGGATTCTAAAATATCCCGTAATTGTCATGGATTTCAAAGGAAGCAGCTGCCTTGCTCACCAATAAGAAGACTGAGAAAGACTGGGGGCGGAGCTTGCATGCCTTGTGCTAAAATCAGCTGCGTTGCCTGGGGACTCGCCTTTGCTTCAGCGCTTCCCAGGACTGGAGTGAAGTGCATCTTTACAAGGGAACAGCAGCCCAGCCCAGCCCAGCCCAGCCGCTAGCCACACCCCTCACCCTAATTCTTTTTGGTTTCTGGTTTGGGTTGGTGGAGGTAGATCAGGAAAAAGCCCACAGCCATGAAGAACAGCAGCAGGAGCAGGAAAGGCAGCAACTCAAGCATGGAGTGCAAATGCAGGATGGGCATCCTGCACGAATTCGACCCGCCACCAGCAAAACAACGACAACAACAACAACAAAACAATAACAATTTTTTTAAAAAATTGCCCAGCTGCTGCTGCTCTCCCTTACTTTTCACCCGCTTTTGGTGTCAGGCAGAGACTTCTGGAAGATGAATTCTTTCCATTGCTTACAAACCCGGAGGGTTTCCTCTTGGGTCATTTCCTAGCAAGCTGAGCCAAGTGGGAGGAGAGTTTGTGATCGGGAGGTGGCGGAGGCAGCGCCACCTGCTGGAAGGTTCTGAGCAGGGCTTGGAAGGAATCCTCCTGCCTGGGTGGTGAGGTGTTTTTTTTTAAAAAAATTCATTTTTTTAAATAAAGATTTTCCTTGTTAACAAAAAAACAACAACAGGGGAAAACACGTGTCCTTTCAACTTTCAGTTTCACAGTTCGTTTACATGCAGTATTGTATTTGTCATTTCACATGGAGCCTGAGAAGCCAGCCAAGCAGGTGCAAAGCAGGTGTGAGGGACAGAGCCAGACACAGAAATGAAATGGTGGCTCGGAGAGGGCAGAGCCAATTGCCTATTGCACCTCACGAGCCACACATGAGCCACACATCAGTCTGACACTGCCACTAACCCTGCACGCACGCACACACAATATTAAAGGCGCACTCCTGAACGTATTTGGTTTTAAGCAGCTCCCTTGTGAATATGCCTGAATATTGGAACCCTCCTCAGGCCATTCTCTATTGTTCCCACCTTTTGGAAGTGAGGAGCTTGTTATGCATTTTGTGTTTTTATCTTGTATTTTTATGCTGTGAACTGCCCTGAGATCTATGGATGAAGGGTGGTATATAATATACAAATTTAATAAATAACAATGATAACAAAGCAACAATTTGCAGCAGCAACATCCCATGGGTGTGTGTGTGTCCTTTTATACAGAGATGTTTGCCTATGGTCGGCTCTGCTTAATTATAGGTGCTCCAGTCAAGGCTTTATACAGGCTTTCTGCCAGGACTTGAATGGATGAGTAGAAACACAAGGAAGCAGATATTGTCTGGATTTTAGAAAATATCCTAATAAGGGGAAGGTTGCAGCTGCTAGGCACACCCCAAAATGCAAGTGGGCCTAATGGCCACACCCCCAATAGTCAAGCATTAGGATTTAACTAGAAAGGTTAAAGCAGTGATTTTCAAGCAGTGTGCCGTGGCGCCCTGGGGTACCTTGAATGATGGTCAGGAGGGCCACAGGGCAACACTGGCCTCTGTCCCTCTTTCCTTCTCTCCCTCTCACGTCTCTGCCTCCCAAAGGCTGTTGCAGCAGCCTTGGCTACAAGCTCCCCAGGTGAATGGTGCCTCTGGGGCTGGCCAGGGGGTGCTGGTTACCAGGAACTGAGGCGGCCTCAGAGTAAGCAAGCAAGTGGGTGAGGGAGCCCAGCCACCCAGTTTGCCAGCCCTTGCTGTTGGGAATGGACAGACAAGTGGGAGGCCAAGGCAGGCAGGCCTTTCTTGTGCTTGCTGTGTGCAAGGCCTGACTGGGAGCCGAGTGCCCAGCACCGAAGGGGAGCCTTTCTGCCATGCAGGCCCAACGGTGCCTGTTGCCTTCCAAGACGGGTAAGATGGTGAGGGTGCTGATCCCTTATTTTCAAATCAGAAACTTGACAGCTATGGGTTTTAATTACATCCATGCAAGTGAAATAATTCAAGTGAAATAATTCATTGTGAATCCACAAGTACAGCCTTCATCTGTGAAAGTATACACGTATTATTATTATTATTATTATTATTATTATTATTATTATTATTATTATTATTAATTTATTTATACCCCGCCCGTCTGGCTATAAATGTGTCAAGAATGACCTGTGCCTTTACAAGCTGTATTTTGAAGGGTGATGGTCTGAGTTTCTCCCAATTAGATTTTAGGTTAATTTCTGGTGATATCCGGCTCCTTGTATTCTTACTCAAATTCTCTGCACAGGAACACTTGAAGTGGGGATTTTTAGAGATGGTAAGTAAAGGTGTGTGGAGGGAAGGAGAAGTGTTGATTACACCAGTTTCTGCACGCTTCTTTCTTGTTAAAGCAGGGTTGATTGATAGGCCAAGGTGGTTAAAATATGGCAAGCGGTCTGGGATGGAAGGAGACGGCAGACATAAAACATGAGTAAGACTTAAGTCAAGATTAGGATTCTTGAGAACAAAGGTATTTGTTGATAGGTCTTTCAGTATTCTGGACACAGCCCAGTGAGTAGATCACTACGGTAGTTCTGACAAGCACTTAGTCTCAGCCATGTCCTTTTATTCTCTCTGAGCCTGACTCTCAGGCCTAAGCCTAACAGTCCACCATGATCTTATTCTAGCTTTTATGCCTCCATTGGTTCACTTGCTCACATAGACTATGAGGCCCTTGGAGGCGTGTATGGTGAGCTCTCCATGGAACAGAGGCCAGAGTCTAGGGGCTCAGGCTCAGGAATCTTGGTCTTCGGTCCAGAGGTGGGGTTCAGGCTTAGTATCTCCTCCTTGAGCACTGCTGTCCCCACTTTCTGTATCTGCACTTACGTAGCTTTTGCACTTGGGAATCATGACAAACACACTCATAAAACACAAACCTGCTTGATCTCTTAGCATGCAATGCATGATTAGGAATGCCCCTTTTGTTGATAGCATAGCCTTTGGGTGCCCTAATCGGATTTCCCCTTTAACAGCATTGCCTGGCCATGTGTTTTTTCTAATAATGGCATGTAAAAAGTTGTTAGGTTAGCATGGCACAATCTAACATATTATAGATGCTGGATAGTGGAGGGCAGGGGGACTGCGGCAGGAGCATAGTGGGGGGAGAATGCTCCATCATTTTCCCCCCTCTTACAAGAAAATAAGAGTAGCTAGTTATACATGTTTTTTTTCTTCACTTTTCTTGTGTGCTCCCACTTTCTCAAAATAAAAAAACCAAAACCCCAACCCGGTGACCTTTCTATATGACTCAGAAATCCTCCTCCCCTCCCCTCCCCTTATAAAGTTGTGGCCTTAATTATCCCATTAACCCAATATACTTGTGTTTGTGTATTTATTTAGGAGGGAGCTGCGGGGCCTGGGGGCCTTGCCACGCAACAAATTTTGGGCACAGTTGGGGGAGAAGAAAAGCCAGAAGTCTCATTCCACAAGTAACTACATTGTACAAGGGGACAGATATCATTGGATGCTGCCCTATATGTGCACACTGAAGGAAAGTCAGATCATTTGAAAATGAATTTTTGAAACTTTTGAGATTTGGGTCCAAAGCTTAGGAAATTTGTTTTCCTAAGGGAACAGATGTTGGAAGTCTGAAGCAAACCAGAAGCATTTCTATCTAATCAACAGAGTTGTTTTTAAAATTTTAAAAATAATCCCAGTTACTGAATATGTGATCTGCTCAGGTTTCATTATTGTTCTTTGCATTTGAAAAGGATGGTTGTTTAAGTGTTGGCTCTTATATTGCTGACTTAGGAGAGCACTAAGCAACCTGGTAGGAAGGTTAAGTGGGGGAGGGTGTCATCGTGAAGGTGCTAAATCAGGCATAGGCAACCTTGGCTCTCCAGATGTTTTGGAACTACAACTCCCATGATCCCTAGCTAATGGCCAGTGGTCAGGGATCATGGGAGCTATGGTTCCAAAACAATTGGAGAGCCAAGGTTGCCTATGCCTATGCTAAATTGTCTCACACCTCAACTACATTTTTAGGAGCTTCTGCAGTAAATCTTAACTCCCTATTGAATAGAGTTGTGGCCAGTGTATTGCATACCTTGATCATATTAGTGTAGAATTTGCCTAGGCTAGCTGACTCTTTTAGGAGGTCTTTAGTCCTAAATGCTAACAATTTATATGTTGTTTTTTTCCGCAACTGTTAGTCTGCTGTATCAAAATTCTAATGTTGATGACTTGTAGATTTAGGCCAGATGTGAGCAAGTGTTCTTGCTTATGCTGTTCTGTTTGGATTTGTTAAAATCTCTGAAAGGATCACTTTTGCTTTGAGTCAGATGGAAGCAACAAGCAGACCTATGCAGATCTCTTACTCCTGCAGAAAACCTCTAGGTGAGATAGTATCACTTCATTCCTTAATCCTGACATCACGTCCCTCTATTATTCTATTTAATGTGGAATCAGAAATGTATAACTGGACCTTCTGAGGTGACTATATCAGAACTAATGAGCTCGCCAATCTTTAGATACCGGTACCTGTGCATCTCGATCTGTCTGTCTGTCTGTATCTGGTTTCCTCCCTCTTTCTCAGCAACATTTCCTGTTATTTAATGTTTACAGCATCTTGAATTCAGCTCTCTGGAGGCTCTCCAGCACAGAGTTCCTTTACCCTTCAGCAAGAACAAACTTCCTAGCAAGTTTCCCCCTCCAGCTTCTAATTTAAGTGCAAGCCCATTAGCAAAAGTACTCACATGCAGCACACTTATTTGTAAAGTAATGCTTATTTCTGTCAAATCATTCCCCCCCAAATACCTAAACTCAGAAAAACTGTAATATCTTACTTTTAAGAAGTCTGTTGTAAAGTTTATTTGTATTGAAAGCTTGCAGGCAGTACTCTGTTTTTGTATTATATATTTGAGAGTACGCAGCATATCGTTTTAAGGTGCTCAAGAAATAAATATTGCAATGTTATTATTCAGTTTTGAAAACCCCTGGCTGTCTTATGTTGTGCATTATAGTGAAAAGTGTTTAACTATAACATTGCAACCAGTAATATGTCTTATTGAGAGGTTATGGAATTGCCAAGTTTTAGTTCAGTGCCTCACTAATTAGCTGTTACTTTGAAAATAACAAATATTTCTACCCACTTCCTGAACAGTTACTACTATGTGAATGAAATTATTCTGTGAGGAGTGATTTCACTTCCTCAAAAGAAACATCATTTCAAATGTATTGTACAAGGTGTGCCAGTTCTGAACTGCGTAGCAAGGTGAAATTTCAGATTTATTAGAATACATTGGTTTTTTTTAAAAAAAATCCCAAGAGTTGTCAGGGTGCCTTCTTGATCACTGAAAAAAAGGCATAATGACTTGAAAATGTGGTGTTTGGACAAACTGTTCCACTCTGACCTGAAGGAAAAAGCTTTGTTAAGAGCTTTGTTTGTTTAAAGCTTTGGTGATTGCAGTGGAGAAAATTTGTATAGTAAATCTAGTTTGTGACACAGTAGTTAAGACTTTTGTTTTGTTTTGTTCCAAACACCTTGTCCACTGATTATAGCAAGCTATAAATTTAACTTCTTGACCCCCTTTTGCCGTAAAAATCAATGCTAGTCTGGGCTCTAAAGCATGGATTTAAAGAAATGTAAAAACATGATGATTTATATGATAATACTATTATATTTATGTGTATATTCAGTGGAGTTGTTTGCAAATATAAAAGATATTTCCCTCCTTTTAAAGCAGTCTGTTATCTAATGGTATTTTAGTTGCATTAAAAAATACAGTACTGTTTTGTGCCTTTTCTAGGAATCTTTTATTTATACATCAGCCATAGACTCAGTTCTTGAAAATAAAAGTGAAGTACCCTGAAAAGTATCACATGATGGCACTGTTTCCATTTCCACCTCCAATATTATGAAATAGAGCTATAGTAAACCAGTATTAAAAATAGTGTGTAATTCCAATGTACTTTGTATAGTTTATGTAAAAGAAAAATATCATTGCAACAGTTATTGCTATGGTTATTAAAATATATCCATAGACTTTAAATAAATATTTTGTAAAATTGTATATATTTAATATCTTATTTTTACCATAGTCAAATTGTTTTATAAAAATATTCCAATTGAGTTAATGTGGAAATTTGCAGATTCATTAAACATTTGTATTAATTTATGTATTTTTGCATATGAGAAAGATTGATACAGAGTACGCATTCTTATATGTCAATTATTGAGACACATTTTGTGGTGGGGATGCAAAATATCTTTCCTGTGGCCAAAAAGAACTTGTCATTTACTTTGATGAGACTCAGTGTGAACTGTTTTTATGTATTAATGTTGAAAAATCTCAATCTTAAAAATATGTTATTTAGAGCATATAAGAAAACATAGATCCTCCTCTTTTAAAAATGTAAACATACCAATTAGCATAGATAATGTGGAATCTACGTGGCTTGTCTATGAACTCACAGTATCTGGGGTTCAGGGGGTATGAAAGTTTATTTTAAGCAAGTGGAATAATATCTGGCTTGCCATCCATTTCTAAGTTAATACGCAGATTTTAGGGGGAAATTAAATACCAGGTTCAGTTTTAACTAGAAATAAGTATTCTCGTGCCACATCTCAAACATTAAGGGGGTGGTGTTGTGCAAGATGTAGTGTGAGAGAGAAACCCAGTGGTGTTGCAGCAGCTAACACCTGGATTTTGAAAGTATGCCAGACTGAGTCTGTGTACTCTAGGAACATCCTCTGCCAGAAATCTGTTCTGAATTGTGTGGTGTTCTGCTGTATGTTCATGTTTAGAAAAGTGGGGGAACTGGGAGAAATTACAGTGACAACTAAGTACATCTGATGTCATTACTGCCTATGTTTTATTGCAAGATTCTTTGTCTATCCTTAGGAAGACTTTATGTGTGGTGATTGTTTAATTGCTAAAAGAAATGCCCTGCCTCCCATCACCACCACCAGCCCATAGCAAATAATAGCCTTTTTGCTCCACGATATGTGGTAAAGGAAATAGCTTGACTTCTATAACTAACAGCGCAATCTTATGCATGGTTTTCCTCCAGAAGTTAGTTATACCGTTTCACTCCTGTAACTAAGAATAGGATTTCAGCCAAACTTTCAGTGTTGTGAATAATTAAAAAAATAGTGTTTTGAGAGTGTAAAAATCTTATTCCATCCTTTCTACTTGATAATATATTTCACAAAAGACTGTCAGAGTTGTGTGTTTGACAGTTGGAATAATAATTTGTATAATAAAAGATATGAGATTACTAATATTTAGAAGATTATTGAGAGGCTGTTTAAAGGCCTAGTGGCCTAGACTGGGCTTCGGTGACAAAATTAGAATTTAAAAGAAAATAAGCATTCATTATTCACAACTGTCTATTCATTTATGTGTCCATTTGTTCATGTATGAGGTGAGGAATTTCAGATTATAGAAACAGTAGCCTTCTTTCTTTACTGTATTTTACCATGCAAATTACTTGCAATTTCCAAGGGCCAATGTTACTTTTCAGGACAAATTTCACACAATAGGAATTCAGTGATTATTCATCCAGTTTAATTAATTCAATTAAATAAGTCTGATGCTGTCAGGTGTTCTTTTAATAATTGAATCAACATGCAGATACATAATAAGCATAAAAGCGTTTCTAGGTGCAGTTAATTTAGATCCAAAAGAATCTGCTATTCCACTACATTTGATATAGATTATTCTATAATATTTCAGTAATGGGTTGCACAAAGGCTGCCTTTTAATTCTTTGCTTTCTCAAATGTCTTTATATATAATGGTTTAAAACAGAAGGTGTTCAAGAGAGGGTGACCTTTTTCCATTACCATGGTTCCTGTCATTAATGCATTATAATTTTCTTTAGAAGTCTGGAAAAAAATGTGTATATGCAGTCTGTAGCAAGTATGAATAAAAAGCATGTTCACGAAAGTTTAGAATTGACTGTTATTACTAAAGGATGGGGTGGGGGGAGAGGGGAGGAAGTAATTTTATTGTTATTTTTACTGTGAAAGTTTAAACAAACCTTAGACTTTTTAGACAAAGCAGTTACAGGCTCGAAAGTTTGGCATCTGCAGCCTGAGCAGCACTTAATTTACTCAGCTGCTAAAAATAGTATGATCCCATAGCTAAATCTGAATCTAGTGGAAGACTGTATTAAGACTGCATAGTGCATAAAAGCTAAAGTATGGCTTAATATTCTGCAAGACATTATTTTATTGTATCAGTATTATAATGAAATATCTATTTACTAAAGGAAAAACATAGTAAATAATTTGCTTGGTGTGCTCTCAACAGTGCTTGATGTCATAATTATTGTAAATATTAATTGCTGTGCTGAAAATGTAAGCATGATGACTTTGTATTAGATGAAAATAGTCTGTGTACTGGTAAATAGATAATCATACAAAAGTAATTGGGGTTTTAAAACCCCAATCTATTCTGCCAGCATGAGCTCGTTTGCATGTTAATCACAAGAGTGATTTCCTACTTCACAAGCAAGTTCACAGTCTTTCATAACCACTTTTAATTGCATTTAAAATGTTGCAGGGTCAGGATATTAGAAATGGAGGCGTATCTGTGTCAAATTAATAAAAATATTGCTGAAAATCTTTATAGACTAAAGGCTATAATATTTTTAAGGCCTTGTATTTTTTAATTAGCATACATAAAGGTGTATTATAGCATATTTTTTTATCTAGGTAAAGTATATTGGATCTCATAATGGATTAATTTACAAATGTAGTTTTCCTACCTAGAAACCTGATAAATGAAAACACAATTATAGGCTGGACCTAATAGGTTGTTTTATTGGGACAACTCATGGATACACTAGTATGTTAATTATACTCACATTAATATAACATCAATTAATAAAACAGAAAATTGACAACAATATAGACTATTTTATTGCTAATTCTGAATATAATTTGCTTGTATAGAATATACTTTGTTAAATGTAAAATTAAATATCAGTGTACTTTTGCAGCATTTTAGAATTGTATTCAGGTATATTTTAGAGTTTCAATAGCAAAAATATCTTTCTGCCTATCTGATTTATAATAAGAATATCTAACTTATCGTTCTTTGACCCTGATGCAATAAATTTTGATAACAAATAATTTCAGTGAATGTTTGTGGTATATAGAGGTATTGATTATTTAAATGTGGCAAAGTAATTTGTGAATTTAAATAGTAAGTTGCTTTAAAATTAGATAGTCAGGTGGAGCTGGGCAATTCATATCTAAAATCTGTTTAACAATGGCTTTCATTTTTTAAGTTTGGGTATAATAAACTGTCACTATTTAATTTTAAATTAATTTATTATATTCATATTGTAAGATTCAACACAGGTTTTCTTATAAACTTTGAAGTTAAATGTCGAAGTTGAGACAAATGCTGTGTTCTATGAAGTAAGGAAGAATTGTAGCATCCTAGTAAAATAGTGTAAGTTCACAATGCTTACAGTGTGATCATTCTCAAAGACAAAGCTAAATTTAGGTCAAGTGGTTGCAAATTATATTTAAGAAGATGAAGAATTTGACAATTAAAATAAAAAACCCTCAGTTTTGAAAAGGATATATTTGCTTTTATCACCAGGTGTTCTTTCTAATATAAATTACCAAGATGATGTTTCCATAACATAGCTTGGGGTGCTCTGGAGATTAAAACCACCAAAACAGACCTATTAAATTTTTCATAGGGAGGGTCCACTAGGGATAATATTCCTTTTCCCATTTTCCAGATGTTTTATGTAATTCTGCATCTTTCTAAACCCAAATCGTTGCTTTTCCAGAAAAAAATGTACTATGGAGACTGAGATGAAAGGCACGGACTGTTGAAATGTTAATTTTACTATCTGCTATTGAGGTCTGATACCTTTTTTGTATTTTCCCTCTTCTCCCAGTAGCTCAGTTCTGTTTTATGAATGTTGTGGTATTTCAGTTGTTTGAAGCTTAGAAAGTTGCAGCACTGACTTGGAATATAATACCACATGGCCTGTGACTAATGAAGGATAGCCTTTTGTTCTTCTCATTTATACCTTGCCTACTTTTAACTTGACAAAGCTTATTAGGAAATGTAACAGGGAAATCATCTTAATGACCAGCGTTATGACAAGCTAATGCTACTTTCCTATTAACAAAGTATTGATATTTAGTTCAGGCATATGAAATCTGGAATGCTGTTTTTGCCTGTGGCAGGAAAGGTGAGGGGCTAGCATAGCAGTTGAGCCCAGTGTAGGGCTGGCTTGGGTACAACAGGATTCTGGGCTGGCACAGCCATCTCCTCTCCTCAGAACTCCCCATTTGGGAACTTTTTGTCAATTGCTGATGATGGGATACCCAGGTGGCACTTCGGCCCACTTGCATGCGTTTGGTGGGCAAAATGGGGAGTCACACTGGCATCACTATGTGGGCAGAGGCTGGTATAAGCTAGCAGTGCAGGCAGAGGGGCAGCTCTGCCTTATCCACCCCATCCAATTTGGCACAAAGGGGGGTTGGGTTGCAGCCTTAGTGACATTGGAAACATTATGATTTCCAAACTAACTTTTATGGGAGGAGCATATAATGTTCCTTTAACTCTGCTTTTCCATTTTCTTCAGGATGTTTTCCAAGTGCAGTAGAACCAAGCTTTGTTTGAAAACAATGTCAATGTGTCATTGCTGTACTGCCTGTTTTAGCTTGTGTGCTTCATTATTTTTATACTGATCTCCACAGCACACACTTCATTGGGATCTTTTTAGGTGGATAACTTTCTAGAATGGGTTACCTGTGCTTCAGTAAGGTGTTTCTGAGAGCAGCATGCTACATAAAGTACTGTCCACGTTGAGAGCTTTACAAATGCTTCTGTTGATATAACACTAATCTTGTTAAGGTTCAAAAAAGGGACAGCTTTCTGCTAGAAATTCTCAAATTTCTCAAATTGAAAGTGACTGCTGGAAAGTGTAGTGGGTGTTACTCTTCCAACTACCGGTGTTATGTACTGAGCTGAATCCTAGAACAATAGGATTCAGAATCAGCGGGAGCTACCCAATCCAACTCCAGGTGGAAGTGAATCCGCAACCTGATTGGCCTGCTGGAGCAGCCAATCAGGCGGCTGGCAGAAGTGAATCTGCTACCTGATTGGCCTGTAGGAGCAGCCAATCAGGCTGCAGGCAGAAGTCAATCCACAATATAATTGGCCCACAGGTGTAGCCCTGAAGTAGCCAATCACGCAAGGCCCATTGTGTAAATAATGTATATAAGCAGATGGTTTTGGGAAAAGAGCCATTCGTCTTCTCTTCTTCTCCTTGATGAATATGAGCTGAATAAAGAGCATGAAATTCACTCTCGACTCCGAGTATATTTCACTGGCGACGAGGATGGGATCCTGCTGAGCTGACCGCCACCACGCACTGCACCGCAGCACCGCCACCTGCTGCACCGCTGCATCGCACCGTGCATCCAGGCTTCAGCTCCAGGACCCAAGGAACCCAGAATGGCAACCGACAGCAGCTTCTTGCCATTCAAACCAGCATCAGGAGACTGGGAAGGGTACGCCGCCCGTTTCAACTTCCTCCTGCAAGCGAAAGAAGTCACCAACGATGCCATGAAGAGGGCGACATTCTTCAGCGTCTGTGGAGAAGAGACGTTTGAAATCGCCCGGGCTCTCCTTGCACCTAGAGATGTCGCTACCGTCTCTTACAAAACAATAATGGAACGGCTGAAGGAGCACTTTTCACCACAGCCCTCGGTGGTAGCTTGCCGAAATGCCTTCTACGCAAAGCGGCAAGCCCCAGGGGAAACCATAACTGGGTTTGTGACCTCCCTCCGCCAAGCCGCCCGGTTATGCAACTTCTCAGAGTTGGAGAACATGCTTCGTGACCGCCTCGTCGGTGGCCTGAGGGACGAGATGTTGCAACGACGCCTCTACGCCAAAAAAGACCTCACGTTCCAGATTGCTCTGGAGGAAGCCCTGGCAACCGAAGCCGCCGAGAGGTCAACGCAAGAGGCACGACCGGCCCCGCCATCCCAACCGAGGGTCTACCACGAAGACCTCACCGACGAATCCGAATCTGACAGGGAGGAAGTACACCGAGTACAGCGGCGCACTCAAGCAGCACACACACCACAGCAGCCTCGACGAGAAGGAGGGAACTGTGCAAGCTGCGGGGAGAACCACGAGAGGAGGACCTGTCATTTCCGCAACGCAGAGTGCAGGCAGTGCAGAAAATTGGGACACATCGCCCGGGTGTGTCGGGCTCGACTCACCCGTCGACAAGCATCAGATGACCGACCCAGGAGCCCCAGGTCACACAGCACCATGCACCAAGGCAACTCGACGGAGATCACGGACTGCCAGGTATTCCAGTTGCCCCATCCCAGCACAGAGAAAATTTATATAGAGGTACAGATAGAGGGAGCCCCATGCCGCATGGAGCTGGACACGGGTTCAACTCTATCCATAATCTCGGCCCGAACATTAAGGGAACTGTGCCCTAATGGGGGTCCCAAACTAAGGCCGGCCCCATTCACCCTCCGGGACTTCCAGAAACGTAAGGTCCCTACAATGGGGGTGGGGACCTTCAGGGTGCAATATCGAGGGCGAAAGCAACAATTGGACTTGCTGGTAGTTAAGGGCCCCTACGTTAGCTTACTGGGACTGGCATGGTTTGGACCTCTGGGGCTAGCCGTTACCGGGGTGAACCGCACTAGCTTACAAGTGGACGTGGACGCCATATGCAAAGAGTTTCCAGGGGTTTTCGATGGGGCATTGGGACGATATACAGGACCCCCCATTGCCCTACAGCTAGACCCCGCTGTACGACCCATCAGGCACAAGGCCCGCCGGGTCCCGTTCGCCCTGAAACCCCGCATAGACGAGGAATTGGACCGGCTCGTGGAGCAAGGAGTGCTGGAGCCGGTGCCCAACGCCCCCTGGGAAACTCCAATTGTCACACCCGTCAAGCCTAACGGTTCGGTCCGCATCTGTGCAGACTACAAATGCACCATAAACAAGGCTCTCACGGCCCATGCATACCCAGTGCCAGTGGTCAGCCATGTCCTCGCCACCCTGGCTGGGTCAAAAATCTTTGGCAAACTGGACTTGGCCCAAGCGTATCAACAGTTGCCTGTGGACGAAGCCACAGCAGAGGCTCAGACGATTGTGACGCACAGAGGGGCATTCAGAGTAAAGCGGCTGCAATTTGGCGTTAGCGTGGCACCAGGCATATTCCAGAATCTAATGGACTCTCTCCTTAAAGGGATTCCTGGCGTCACCCCCTTCTTCGATGATGTACTGATCGCCGGGCCCACACCAGAGGAATTTGAGGACCGCCTCCGCTCCGTCCTGCACCGTTTCCAGACGGCGGGCCTCAAGGTGAAGCGGGAAAAGTGTTTACTGGGAGTGCCGCAGGTGGACTTTCTGGGATTTAAGGTGGACGCAGAAGGGGTCCATCCAACCGGTGACAAGGTACGGGCCATTTGTGAGGCCCCAGCGCCCAAGAGCAAGCCCGAACTTCAGTCATTCTTGGGACTATTGAACTTTTACCATGCCTTCCTTCCCCATAAGGCAGCGGTAGCGGAGCCCCTACACAGACTCCTAGATAAAAGGGCCCCTTGGGTGTGGGGCCAGCGACAAAGGGCCGCATTCCAGGCAGTCAAGGACTTGCTCGTCTCGAACTCGGTCTTGGCACACTTCGACGAGAGGCTGCCAGTGGTGCTGGCATGCGACGCCTCTCCCTATGGCATCGGCGCTGTCCTGGGACACCAACTCCCGGATGGAAGAGAGGTGCCGGTGGCATACTTCTCCCAGACGCTTGCTGCAGCCGAACGAAACTACTCACAGATTGACAAGGAGGGTCTGGCAATCGTGACGGGCGTAAAAAAATTCCATGATTTCTTGTACGGGCGGCCCTTTACCATAGTGACTGACCACAAGCCGTTGCTTGGCCTGTTTGCCCCCGAGAAGCAGACCCCCCAAGTGTTGTCTCCACGTGTCCTCAGGTGGTCAATTTTCCTTGCCGGCTACCAGTATGCACTAATCCACCGCCCTGGGAAGGCGATGGGCCACGCAGACACACTCAGCAGGCTACCACTACCAGAAACAGGCCCCGACCCAGCGCCTGCGCAAGAGGTTATGACCCTGGAGCTGCTTCCCGACCGACCCATTCAGGCACAAGAAGTTGCGCACCATTCCACAAAAGATAGGGTCATCTCCCGGGTCCTGGACTGGGTGTGGCGAGGATGGCCCAGCAGCAGCCCCGGGCCAGAATTCGCTGGCTACACAAACCGCAAACATGAACTGTCGGCCCACAAGGGGTGCCTGTTATGGGGAAGCAGGGTCGTTGTTCCCCAGCCCCTCCGCAAAAGGGTCCTCACAGCCCTACACGAGACACACCCAGGGGTAGTGAGGATGAAGGCCCTTGCCAGGAGTTATGTGTGGTGGCCGGGGATTGACAGAGAGATAGAGGCCTGGGTCCAACACTGCCAGACCTGCCAAGAATCCCGCCCGGATCCCCCAAGGGCCCCAGTCCAGCCCTGGGAGTCCGCCCGACATCCATGGTCACGCTTGCACGTGGACTTCGCTGGCCCCTTCCAGGGAAAAACATTCTTCATAGTGGTGGATTCCTACACCAAATGGCTGGAGGTCGCACTGGTACCGTCCACTTCTACGGCGGCAGCCATCCGGGTACTACGTAAGCTGTTTGCAACCCACGGGCTCCCTGACACCCTCGTCTCGGACAATGGAACCGCATTCACGTCAGAGGAGTTCCAGACCTTCACAGCGCAGAACGCCATCCGCCACATCCGCTCAGCACCATTCCACCCTGCCACCAATGGCCAAGCGGAGCGCATGGTGCGGACCACCAAGGACAGCCTCCGCCGCATAACACAAGGGGACTGGGAATACCGCCTTGCCGCATTTCTTCTAGCACAGCACAGCACCCCAAGCACAACGACGGGCCGGAGCCCAGCTGAACTACTCATGGGCCGGCGCCTTGCAACTAGACTGGACCGACTTCACCCCGACAGAGCTCAGGATGAGGTAGTGGAGGGGAAAGGCAGGAACCCCCGGACATTTGTGGCCCAGGACCCAGTGTATGCAAAGAATTTTGGGGCAGGCCCAGCATGGGTACCCGCCACAGTCACCAAGGTGACCGGTCCCATGTCGTACGAGGTACTAACGGAAGGGGGGCAATGTTGGCGCCGCCACTGCGACCAGCTACGGCGACGCTTCCCAGGAGGAACCCGGGAGGAGAGCGGGACAGAGGGGTCCCAAGGGGACAGCAGGGCAGTGAGGCCTGTAGAGCGAGAGGGGTGGGCAGGGGAAGCAGAAGCAGTAGGCACAGAGGGGCGCCCCGAGGCTGGAAGGACACCGGAACCAGAGTCACAACCTAGTGGTTCAGTGGCGCCAGACCAGACAGCCCCGGCACAGCCAGCAGCCTCGGAACACGAGCCAGAACCAGAACCCCTGACCAAGGAACACCCCAGGCCACAATGCACACGGAGGCGGCCAGCAGACCTTGGGGACTACGAATGCAACTTCCCGGGCAGGACTGGAACTTAGAGGGGAGGGGTGTTATGTACTGAGCTGAATCCTAGAACAATAGGATTCAGAATCAGCGGGAGCTACCCAATCCAACTCCAGGTGGAAGTGAATCCGCAACCTGATTGGCCTGCTGGAGCAGCCAATCAGGCGGCTGGCAGAAGTGAATCTGCTACCTGATTGGCCTGTAGGAGCAGCCAATCAGGCTGCAGGCAGAAGTCAATCCACAATATAATTGGCCCACAGGTGTAGCCCTGAAGTAGCCAATCACGCAAGGCCCATTGTGTAAATAATGTATATAAGCAGATGGTTTTGGGAAAAGAGCCATTCGTCTTCTCTTCTTCTCCTTGATGAATATGAGCTGAATAAAGAGCATGAAATTCACTCTCGACTCCGAGTATATTTCACAGGGTAATGGCAAAATAGAGGAGGAGCAATTTTAGTAGCAATTTTTTTTTTAAATACATATTAAGGGACCTTTCAGGTCCAGCCCTTTGGTGATGAAGCCAAGGATGAGGCATAATGTAGCAAATAGAAGATAGCTGAATATGATCATTCCAGATTCTATTTTGTTTTTTAAACTGTTGAGTTTTCATATTTCATATATGAAAGATACATAGACAGTCCTCACCTTGCGTGCTATAGAATGAACATACCCACACCTAGGAAATTCTGATTTCCATTAGACACTTTCTTTAATAGGTTAACGGCTTTCTAGTACTGATATTGCTCGGAGTTAAACATTTAAAGTGTGGTCTCACCATAGCTACTTTAAAAGTTGGATTTGTCACTGTCTTGGTATGTGATATAACTAAAAGTTACACTGGCCTTTTTGTGATCTAATATCACATTGCAAAATAGCATTTATTGTTTGTTCAGAGCCTTGCCTAGATTTTTTTATTGTATTGATGCTTTCAAGGTTTTCCATTGCTTTGAGACAGTATTTTGGACTATCACTTACTGCTATTACGGCTTCATTAGAATTTTCCAATTTAGTTCCATCTGTGAAGTTTGCTAATATGCTGTTAAGTTTCTTCTCCAGAGCATTAATGATGATAAATAAAGTTGGTGCTAACACTAAACTTTTTGACACTTCAGTACATCACTTCTTGCCAAATTTGATAGCTTCCAATTACCATTACATGATATTTACTGTTTACTGTACTTGGTTCCCATGAAATTTTATATTTAAAAATGCTGTTAGAGACTTCAGTGTATCAAGGGGTTTTCATAATAATTACGTTTGATTTATAGGTGACACAAAACTATTGAGGACTGGAACAAGTATTTTCCTGATGGGTCAACCTTTGTGTTTCATATTAGGAGCTTCCTAAACAGCCAGATCTTTATATGTCATATTAATGAATATAATGCTAGCACAGGGTTGGAGAACCCCCCCCATTGGACTCCACTCCTATCAACCTCAGCCAGGATGGCTGATAGTGAGGGATGATGGGCGTTACAGAGTCCCAGCAACATATGGAAGGCCACAGGTTCCCCATCCCTGTGCTAAAATATTGCAGAACATTTAGATCTGGTTTGCACATGCACAAACTATGGCTTACTGTACCATGCGTATGTGTGGCTTCCTAGAGAGCAATCTGCACCTACTCTGGTCCTGCCTGGTCCTTTTTACTCCTCTGCTGCACTGAGTTAAACCAAGGGTTGGTATAGCATATCATTTTAATCTTTAAACCCTCACTAACCATGAGCTGTAGGCAAGGTTTGCTCCGGGCTACAGCTCTTGATTATCGAAGATATGGCCTAATCATGAACCTAGGTTTTGAGTAACATGCTAAGCCAAGTCTAGTTTAGCTTGGCATGACATGGAAGCAAAAAAGGGAGGAGAAGCAACACAGTGTCTTTTGATAAGCCGTTGTTTGGCTTACCGTGGTGTGTGAATGAGACCTTAGTGATGCATATATCCCTGGAAATGCTGAGCTCATGCTTTACTCAATATGTGCAACTGATAGGTTGCTTTCTTACCTTAAGCACTTTGCAGAAAGCCCAGTAGTTTTCAATGTCAAAATAAGTTTAGGATTATACATACCAACGTTATAAATATTTATTCAGAAGTGTCCAACTATATTTAGGGAGCCTTGTTTTTAGTCTTAAATAAGTGAAGTGTACTGAGGGTGGCAGCTTTAGACAGCCTAAGGACCTTTAACTGGAGAAAAGAGAGTTGTGTTTGAGTCATTGGGTTTTACCATGAAAGATTGGGGTTTTAGTTAGTGCAATTATAAATTCTGTTATCACTCCCCTTTTGAACTTTGGTAAACACCACAGATTCTTGTATCCTGGGGAGTAGTGACTTCCATCCACAAAAATGCCAAAGAGTGGCATTTGATTCTGCCCATTATCCTTCTGTGATGAGTTGCATTCCTTTACCACAGAAATACTGAATTCCTTTTGTGCTGCATTCCTTCATTTGGAATGATGAAGCAAGGACAGTTAGAAGGAAGAATCTAGGTTAGTTACCTCTGACAAACTTGGCCCTCCTGTTTTGTGTGCATAGTTTTCTGTTGAAAACCTACATGCCTAAAAAGTAACTTAGATAATATGTAAGTAACTGCAGCTATTAAGTGTGTGCATGACCTCTTTACATATAAAGAGGAGATACTTGGCTAGAGTGGACGTATTCACAGTGCAGCAGATGAAAGCAATGCAGCAGAATATTAAAGTTGTTTTTATTTTTTCCGCCCAGCATGAAATTGCATGGGCCAAGAGAAAGAATAACAGGAATAGGTAAGTCACGATGAAAAGGTCTGTGCAGACATTCTGATAGTGAAATAGTTAACAAAGCAGTAGAAAGTGATGCATTTGGAATGCAGAAGGATTGAGTGTATTTCTAACATGGCATAAACAAAATGCAAAGAGAGAAACAGGAATTGTGATATACACAATTTTCCTCTGAAGCTGGGAAATCCTTTTGCATAAAGCTGTAATCTGGGATGATGAGCTAGACCAGGGGTCCCCAAACTAAGGCCCGGGGGCCAGATGCGGCCCTTTCGCCTTCTAAATCCGGCCCGCGGACGTTCCAGGAATCAGCATGCTTTTACATGAATAGCATGTGTGCTTTTATTTAAAATGCATCTCTGGGTTATTTGTGGGGCATAGGAATTCGTTCATATTTTTCCCCAAAATATAGTCCGGCCCCCCACAATGTCTAAGGGACAGTGGACCGGCCCCCTGCTGAAAAAGTTTGCTGACCCCTGAGCTAGACACTAGTCAGAAATACAAATGAACCTTTAAGAGTTTATCTAATTTCATAGTACCTTCATTTCTGGATCTTTTATTTCTTCATGTAATAAAAATGACAGATATTCCTAATTCAGAGTGTGTAATATGCACATAGAAGGTTAAAGTGAGTTTCAAAAATGTTATCAATGGAGAAAGAAACAACACATATACTGTCATTCTTACGTTATGTTGCTAGACCTGTGCATGTGCCTGCCTCAATTCCTATGATCTTCCAAATCCTCTGGGAGGATCTGGAAGGAGCTGTAAAGTCAAATGTACTCTCCTTTCCTGTTGTGTGTTTAGTGTCTCCTTTCACTTCAGTCTTGCTCTAAGCATAGTGCACTTTGCATTGTTTTTAAATTTAATTTTTTTTCTTGTGCTTTAAAAAAAAATATTTGAAGCTGTTTTTGTTGTGCTTTGTACATTGCCTTGAGACATGTGTGTGGAAGACCAGAAACAGATAAAATATTTTACCAAGGTGCCAAATTGGGCAAATATGCTTAGTGTTACAATTTACATTCCTCATTTAAATCACAGATTCAAATCATGGTTTCATACATTTTCCAAATTGAGCCTCTGTGTGTCATATCAGAGTCTAAATTTAGATTGGCCTTGCAGAGTTTTGTTTTGCAGCATACCCATTGGACTCAGTTTCATTGAGAGTTAGGAACTCTGATGTATCATTAATGCCAACGCTGGTGTTTTCTCACTTTCTCTTACTTTGTGGAATTGTAACCAAAAAAAAAAATCCTTCCAGTAGCACCTTAGAGACCAACTAAGTTTGTCATTGGTATGAGCTTTTGTGTGCATGCATACTTTTATTTTGTTTCAACTACAGCACACCAACACAGCTACCTACCTGTAACTAGATTTGTGGAATTGTGCTATTTGATGTTTTGGGGAAAGTGGGAGCTCTTGGGGAAAATGTTCAGCTCATTGCCTTAGATTTTGCAATAAAGAATATGAACGGCAATGGCAAAGGGATGACAAATGTGAAGTGCAAGTGCTAAGAAAGTCCAAGAGTTTGCAATATTGTTGTTAAGTTGCTTAGTTTATGTAAAAACAACAATGGAAATTGACAAACCTCTACTCTGAACTTAGTTTTTTAAATATATGTATTTGGTTGGTGACACAACTTCGTTAAGTAAGCAGATTTCACATGTAGCACTAGGAAATCATTGTGCGGCTTGATATTTTCCTATTAGGGTAAGACATCTAATGTAAAGAGGATGTCTGAAGTTATTTATTGTTTTTCCTGTGCCAAGCTGTGATTTGTTTAGTCTGCTGACACTTTCACTAAAGTTCTGTATTCTGGATAGTGGTTACTTATTTTCAAAGCAAATGCTAAATCCAAAAAGACATTGTTGCTCCATAGTTCATTTTTTGGCAGAAAGAATTTGATGTGTGTTTTTGTTCACTGTTCTTGTAAAGTATTTCTACTGTAGTTGTTGAAATCTATACTTTATATGATCTCATTGTACTGCCTGCACTTCATTAATGACTGACTTTGTTTGGGGCTTAGGAAGTGAAATATTTTTCATATGACACTGCCCTATATGAGTACAGCGCACCAGCTGCAAAAACCACAGGCCATCTGATTTTGTGGGTTTTGAGGGTGTGAAAAGTTCAGTTGCTCAGACGAAGGCATATCTGTACATTACATCGTATGGAAACGGAACTACTGTAGACTAGAAAAAAATGTTCACAATAGTCTTGATTCATATAAAGATGAGTAATGCATTTTATGGAAACAAAATTTGTTTCCAGTGCCTGGTAAGCTAGCATTTTTGAAGTTTTAAAAATGCTGGAGTGGAAAAACAAAAACCCTTCCTACTACAAATTTGTTTATTCTTTTTTTTTTAATGTGCCTAACCTTAAAACTCCATCAAAAATTTAAATTTATGTGGCAGATTTATGGGACAGAGGCATATATATATTCACCTCACTAAACCATGCCACTTCAAGGGAATCAGAATATAAGACTTTGGCAACAAGGAAAACTTCATTCAGGGATTTGCACAGATGGAGCAGGACTTCTTGTCTGTATGTCATGTACCTGTATATGCGACAACCTTTTCCCCCCAGAACTTACAAGGAGTTCTAGTTGGATTGTAAAGCTCCAGACACTACTTATTTTTGTTTTCTCAGATTGTGAACTGTAAGTATATTATTATCACTTTATGCATCACCTTGTACCTGAAGGTCTCAAGGTAACTTACATAGTACCGTAAACAAACATTTAAACACAAAAACTAGCAACTAATAGTGATCATGCTAAACATCCCTCCCAAGTATATAATTCCTATCATATAATTTATCAAAAGTGAGCACAATAAAGTGAGCACAGCAGGTAGTTAAAAGCTATACACTGAGCAAGCGAGACGTAGCAGCATGTAAATAAAAGAAAACTATAGTAATTTTTTGAAAAGTAAATAATGCTGAAGCAGTCCTGTTTCTTTCTTTTCATATTTTAGCTGGCTAGCAGATGAAAGAGGGATATAATATTTGTAATATATGTTGGTCCTAAAGACTAAACCAAGAATTGGGAGGTCTGTGGTTTTTTTTACCCTGATTGGTCTCAGAAGTATTGTGTGAGATCGTGGGCCTTTTGGTCATGCGATAGGTCACTTAGAGGCCAAAATGAAAGGTTTAAAACATGCTGGGCTGCAACCAGAGGGAAGACAAAAGCTCACAAAGACCAGGTAGAAAATGTTAGCGCAGCTTAGAGAAGAAACTCAATTACTTAATTCTATGACAGGTCACAACCACTGACTTCTGCCCTCAAGATGAGGTAGGCTTGTTGTCAAGGTGTGGATAAAGTGGAGAAAAAAAGTTCTTAGTACTAATGGAAACTTTTCCCTATACCTCTGAGGTGTGAAAGTTTCCTTTTCCCAAAAGGTTCTCCAACGCTACTTTTTATTCAATAGTTGCAGCTGTCTTAAGCACCTGATTTGTCCAGGGCACATAATTGTACTTATTCTCTTGCCATTCCTTGAGACCAACCAAACTGCTCTGGAAGTATTAGGAGCTATCAATGTTATGGAGATTCCATAATCTCATTTTAGAGGTATCAATAAGCTTGTGATACAGTATGTGTAAATGCAAATATGTGCAAGAACACACAGACACACTTCTGAGATATTCCATCTGTATGTTATTTTATTTAAAATCATTTTACTTTTTAGAATTCATTCAGCCTCTCTGACCACATCTATAAAACCCCAGGGCTGTTGACCTTGAGAGCTTAATATAAAATTAATCTATTTACGAAGGTACTAAGGGAAACCTCTGGGGATTGATGTGGTTCTTGTAGGTAACACGAAAAAGAAAGAAAAAAATCAGCTTACTGATGTGTTGGCAGTGTCCATCAAGGACTAGGGCATTAATATATTATATCCCTTGCTGTCCACTAGTTAATTTGGCAGCACTGAAATGCGGGGTCTTCTGCTGTTTATAAGTTCTATTCTTTTTCACTGTATGCTTAATTTTAATGATTTCTTGCGTTTCTGCCATATTGTAATTCCACGAACCTGAAATATGTATTAGATTTTAAATTTTGTAATTAAATGTAATTTAACTTTAATACAGATGTTTAGTAGCATTTTTCTGCTGCTATATAAAATAGAAAGCTTGATTTAAAACTATGTGTACATATTCCTGTATATGGACAGGGAATGTCCATTTACCTTCTTTCTACCACAACTTCCTCCCACCCCAGCCAGCTCCCATGAAGGTCAGGAGGCAATTCAGGACAGCAGGCCATTATGCTTGAGGGGAAGGATAAATCTTTGGATCCAGGCAAAAATCCATCAAAAACATCTTCATTTTTACTAAGGTTGTTCCTAAAGCCTTTAAGTAGTGTCATTTGAATGTTAGATGGATTTACTTTACTTGCTAGGTTTCACGTCTAATAAAAATATGTGTCAGCACTACTATCTATCTCTACCATCTTTCCCTTAAAAGATAGGATTATCCCTTTATTTTAATATATATGTGATGACAATTTGTATTTCTCCACCAAAGGCCCCTCCCTCATTGGAGATGGTGAGGAGGGATTGCTCTTGGAGTTGTGATCAACTAGATCAGTGTTTCTCAACCTTTTTTGGGCCACGGCACACTTGTTCCGTGAAAAAAATCACGAGGCACACCACCATTAAAAAAGTTAAAAAAATTAACTCTGTGCCGCCCTATATTATAATTATGACTGTAAGAAACACTTGCCAAATATTGCTTTCCGGCGGGTTAGTGGTGTGTATTGGCGGCCGCCAGGCTCGTTTGCATTGAGCTTTGGGAAAGATGAGGAGATATATTGCTTTCCGGCGGGTCAGTGTTGTTTATTGGCGGCCGCCAGGCTCGTTTGCACTGAGCTTTGGGAAAGAGGAGGAGATATATTGCTTTCCGGCGGGTTAGTGTTGTGTATTGGCGGCCGCCAGGCACGTGACAATGCAAATCGCCCTTCTCGTCTCCGCACATCACGGCACACCAGCCAGCGTCTCGCGGCACACTAGTGTGCCGCGGAACAGTGGTTGAGAAACGCTGAACTAGATGGGCAAACCCTGCCTCGCTCTGCAGCTCTGGAGATGAGAATAAGGCTTGTTCTGCCACTGTACAAGGTACAGTGGTACCTCGACTTACGAAGATGATCCGTTCCGCGGCGCTCTTCGTAAGTTGAGGTCTTCGGATGCCGAAGCGCCTGTTCTGCGCATGCACGGTGAAAAGACTTCCGGGTTTGTCGACTTCCGAAGTCGAAACCTTCAGAAGTCGAGTCATTCGTATGTCGAGGTACCACTGTACTGTGCATTGTACCCAAGGTACTGTGCATTGTACCTTGACAATGCAGCAGCAGCAGCAGCGACTAGCCCCATTCTGCAGCTCCAGCACTGGAGGGAAAGAACAGATACTTGTTGGGCTGCTGCACTAAAAACAATAGTCCAAGTGCATTGACATCACAGCAGTGAAGCAAGTTCCAGACTTCCTCTCAATCTTGAGGCTGGATTGCTCACAAGTATGTGTGTATGCCCCTTCTCCAGCTCCAAGGTTGGGAGAAAGCTCATGGGATGGCAATAGAACACTCACAAGAGCAAGCATGGAGAACATGATTGTAAGTTGCTCTTCCTGGGGTGGGGATGAAATAGCTGTAGATTGTGATCCAATAGGACATGTATATACTTGCCTATCTTTGATAATTTCCTTCTGATTTCCCCTGAACAAATTCCCCAAATTCAAAAACCTCATTTGAGAGCTTTTTTATATATAAAAAAGCAGTAGAAATAGTGTGTGTCACCAACAGTTCTTGCGCTAATTTTTTTTGAGGTGTTTAAAGATGAGCATGGATATGGTACTTTCTGAGAGCAATAGCTTAGAAAAATTTGTTTGGACTCGAGGTGGTGCATATGCTCCCCCTTTATACTTCAACCATATCCATCGTTTCTGGTAAGGTAATACAGAGAGCTACAATGGGTGACTTCTTCATATTTGCAGCAAAATATAAAATAATGGGGTATGTTATGATTAAAATGTCCCTCTGGTGTGTTTTACAGTGTAAACATCTTTCAACTTAAAATGGAAAAATACACATATAACACATGTCACATGCACACCAAGAGATTCTAGATTAACCCAGGGACAAGAAACCCCAAAGGGTGTTTGTATCTTTCAACCAAGGGACCCAGGTGGCGCTGTGGTTAAACCACTGAGCCTAGGGCTTGCTGATCAGAAGGTCGGCGGTTCGAATCCCTGTGACGGGGTGAGCTCCCGTTGCTTGGTCCCAGCTCCTGCCAACCTAGCAGTTCGAAAGCACGTCAAAATGCAAGTAGATAAATAGGAACCGCTACAGCGGGAAGGTAAACGGTGTTTCCATGTGCTGCTCTGGTTTGCCAGAAGCAGCTTTGTCATGCTGGCCACATGACCTGGAAGCTATACGCTGGCTCCCTCGGCCAGTAATGCGAGATGAGCGCGCAACCCCAGAGTCGGTCATGACTGGACCTAATGGTCAAGGGTCCCTTTAGCTTTACCTTAATCTGCACATACACAGATCTTAGTTTTATGAAACGGCAGTAGTTTTAAACCCATTTTTCTAATAGGAATCTGCTTTATGTAACTCAGCACCAATATTGATTGTCTCAAGAGTAAGGATGGTTAGGTAAATCTGTCAGGTGCAGTTTCTCTTATTTTCTCACTTTTTCCAAGCTTAGGTTTACATGGGGGGGGAGCCCTTATGAAAATTCACTAGTGTAATTTCATTTTGAACACAATTTTGCTTAATATACACAGTGTGGATTGGTGTTTGTGAGCTGCCAGAAATCTCTAAACCTGAGGGTTTTTTGTTTTGTTTTGTTTTTACTTTGCAGTCCACCAAACTAAGCTTTAATTTGATTTTTCTGGGTGTGTGTGTGTAAAATCAAACAAATTCATAAACATCAATTTTATGTGTGTGTGTGTTTGCATGTGTGCACCCATATTCACTTTTACTTGTCTTGGGGTGAGGGTATAAATCCAGGGAGAGGGTACACATCACACACCCAGATGTGCTTAACAGGCCCCATAAGGTTGGTGATCCCTGGTCTATTCTGATTGGCAGAGTCACTCCGGAGTCCCAGGCAGAGGTCTTTCTCATCACCTGCTCACTTTTCCTACAAGTGATTGAACCTGGGACATATCTCAAACACATTGAATAACTTTGTCTAAGTAATGTGCTGTGGCTTGTCTGCCTGTAGTGAGTGTGCGACAAGACAGTGTTGTGACATCGCAACATTGGTACCTCCTCTCTGTTCTAAGCATCCAGCTGTTGGCATAATCCTTGGTCATTTGTAACTACTAATTGTGGATCACCTGATTTATATGCTATGCCAGAATTGATCTAACTATTCCCAGAGTTTTTATTTCATTTGCATTTGGTTGATTGGTTGGGGTTGTTTTTTGTACTTGTCACCTATGTGGTGATAGCAAACAGATAGCTCTCGTCTTATTTCTTTTTCATTTTAGTATTTATAGAGTATATATTTTCTCTTTCACAAGCAGGACCATTTTCTACGCAATCATTTTCAATCTAATTGCTTTCACCTGTTTAAATAAGAATAAAAATCGTAGTGGAAAGTATGTGCACATTGGCACGGAAAAGAGTTACATACAGATCTTTAAATGTGCCCGTTTTTTTCAGAGAGGTGTGCTTGTGTGGTATGTGTAAAATCTCTTTCCCCTCCCTGCAAAAATACTTTTTTTCAGTGTAATGTCAACAATGTTAACCTATCTTACAAATGTAAATGTTCTTTTCTGTCTATAATCTAAACATAGAAGAAATAGATTAAAATCTTCTAAAAGTTTGCTTAATTGCAGGGTAATTTTTTCATTGAAGGTTTAATGCAATTGTTTCACTAACTTTTACAGGGGAAAAATGCAATTGAAACAGAATGAGTTCTTAACTGAGGAACGAAAACTTGCATGGAAAAGGAAGATGAATGTTTGTCACTGAACCCTACTGAATCTAAACAAAGAAGGATTACCTAATAGTCCTGCAATGCATTTGAAGTACAGTCTGTGATTTGTTTGGGGAGATGAATGGAATATGCATTTTGAATTCTCTGCATTTTTTTGCTAAATACATTCTGTGGTTATTGCTCTCTGTTTTGGTCATATTGTTACAAAATGTAAATTTGAATTTGGTCACCCATCCACAATTTTTAAAATATAAAATAGGAATGGATGGATTTCTTCAGTATTTCAGCTTAACAAAGTTACAGTGTAGCAATTCAAACTTTTGTCAGTTGAGACTTTGCCATTCATAGGTTTTAAATCTTGAAATGTTTGATACTAGAGGCCTCATTAATCTTGGTTTGTGTTGAGTATACTAAAAGATTCAACAGATGTTTGTGTTGCAAAAGAAAAACAAAACTGGATACTTAATAATTATTTTTGATTATACTGGAAAGAGAACCTAGTTTAATTATACATATTATCTAATCTTTGCTAGTTTTTTTAGAAGTGAACATTACACTGAAATCAGTGGAGTAGACACATTTGTTTGGACCCAAGGGCAAGAATGCTACACCAATTTTTAAAATATTAGTGGAGTATGTTAGTTTTGCAAGCTCAAAGGCATAATAATTGCTTTGTTTAATTTTTAATTATTGTCTCTCCATTAGTTGCCCCAACCCCTTCATCAGTGCAATCGTGACATTTTATGCTCATTATCGTGCAGTTTTGCTAAGTGGAATCAATTGTAAAATCCAGTGCCTGGCAAACTAGGCAGAGTAAATATCATTATCAGTGTAGTAAATAAAGTTGACAATGTTTGTATTTAGCCCTGTAGAAGCGCAGCTTAGAACCTGTAAGGAGCAGAGGAAAGTCCTGTGCGTGGAGTTAAACTAGGGGTCAGCAACCTAAGGCTCATGGGCCAGAAGCAGCCTGTGGAGGTCATTTGACCGGCCCACGAGCTGCCCCGGAACTGAGTTGCCCGCTCGCGCGCTGCGCTAAACAGACGGGGCACGGGGACTCGATTCCGTGGCGCCGAAAATTGTGTCTGCATAGACGCAGATGCCAAAAATCACGTCTTTGTACGTGCTCTCACACACATGCGATCCGGCCCACGGAGGGATCTCCGCGGGACCAATCCGGCCCAGGCAAGATAAACCTTGCCAACCCCTGAGTTAAACTGTTGGTCCATCTAGCTCCGTATTGTCTACTGCAGCCTTCTCCAACCTGGAGCCCTTCAGATGTTGCTGAACTCAGATGTTGCTGAACTTCCCATCAGTTGTAACTGCACAGAAGATGGCAGTTGCCTTCCAGAATTTGTTGCAACTACACTAGGTTGGGAAAGGCTGGAGTATTGACTGCAGTGACTTACCGAAGTTTCAGATGGGACCTTTTGCATCCAGTGCATGTGCCTTACTAACTGAGCAACAATGTACCTACCATTTTAGTATGTATTGTGAGGAGAAAGAGATCAGACCCCTTTACCAGAAGCTGTTGCAGGAGAAAAGGCTGAAATGTTACGAAGGTTGGCAGAAATCCCTATTATATTGAAAGAACTAAATATTCTGAAGGAAGACTAAGGGGGAAGATGGGAAGAATGGAAATCTTTCTAAGCCTTATGACACATACATGTGATACATCAGTTTTGGTGATGTGTACATACTTAATCCCTAGATTCTTCTATCCATGGGATAAGTGTAACATTCTCAGTTTGTGGTCTAACAGTGCAGGAAGACCAAATGGTAGCCTACTTTGTCATTGTTATGTTGTAATTGAAGTAGCCTGTAGTTACCAGCTCCTAGTCCAGCAAAGGCAGTTTCAGCATGGGGGACGATAAGATTTGTAGCCCTCACAATGAGAATGTTCACAGCATCTTTATGATTCTCTGCAGGAGTAAACTAGCAAGCCATGTCCTCAGATACACCAGCAGGTAATGGCACCAATTCTTACGGCTATCTCACTCCTGTTCTTAGATTGTTACATTGATTCTCTTTTGCAGTCCATATTGGCGACAGTTCTGATGCCTGTTTACAAAGTCGGCATATATGGGAAATCTCAGTCAGTAGAGGAGGAGACACTTAACCACAGGGTCATGGGTTCAAGTCCCAAGTTGGGCCATAGCTTCCAGCATCGCGGGAGGCTGGACTAGTTGACCATTGGGGTTCCTTCCAACTCTACAGTTCTGTGATTTGTGAGTGTTGTGCAAGCACACCTGAGCTTCCAGCTTCTACTTTCACTGTTCCTTGATTTCTTGTGAGTCTTAATTCATTAACTGTCCCATCTATAATCCTTGAGACAGCTTGTAATACTTAAAAACAAAGAAACAACAAAAGATCATTTTGGCCATCCCTCTGGAAATTGTTAAAACCAAAAGAAACACAAAAGCTATATATAAGTCTCACTGACTTAAGCATGTGGTTATTATATCTCTTCTATTGTAATGAATTGGATTTTAAAAGGCTGAACTTTGCCAGCATAGTGTCCCATGATGTACGTAGCAGTAACCTCCCCTGGCCATTACAGACCATAACTCAGGCTTTAGAAATAACATTAAAAAGATCAAAATCTCTTTTGAAACCAGCAGAGTTCTTTGCTGTTTTAATTAGACTTTTCTAGAATGGTAAACCTACAAATTTGGGAGTCCATTGTCTGTCCTATGATACCTGTCCTACTTTTCTGAATGAACAGTTTGTAGCAATTAGTTTTCATTCTCATAGTTTTATGGAAACTTTATGTATTTATTCAGCTTTTTCCCCTGCTCCTGAGACTAAATAAATAGGATCAGTGAATGCACCTTCGGTTTTAGACATTATTTCTATTACTATCATAGTCTTTACTATTCTTTATTTATCCCAGTTTGAATTCATCTTTTTGGGCTGCACACGCTCTTACCTAGGATTAAGTATCATTGAACTCAATGTGACTTCCTTCTGAGTAGATTGCACCACATTTCTCCCTTATAAATCTTTTCAAAAACGCAAAATTTGAAACTGATAAAAATTCAGCTCAGTCCTAGTAAAATATAGCTAAAAAGAAGAGTTTCTAAAGAACCAGAAAGCTTAATTTTTTCAGTGATGTGACACTGCAAATGTAAATTTTGCTTTAGGTCCTCATTTTAATGTAAGCTGCAGAAGGCAGATGCTATCGTTTCTTCCTTGAATAATGTAGTCCTGGTATTCTTTATTTTTAGACTTGTTATATAGACAGAACACTTGAGGAAGAGGTATGCTTTGAAGCTTCTAAGCCATTTACTCAATGAATTTTATCTTATCCTCATTTCCTGCCCAATATGTCTATCCCAGTGCACCACCTGCCATGCAGATGCATATAGAGTGTGTAAAAACTGGTGTTTCATGCAATATTTTGTTAAAAGACAATCTTTCTTGCAAAGGTGTTCTGCTACAACCCATCTTTATTCCTAAGAGAAATATACCATCCAGCTTGGGCATATTATTCTGTTTTTCTCTATGATTCCCCCAAAAAGCGGTGTCAGGTCTTTGAAACTGTGTATGAACAAAGACTGTATTGCTTTGTAGTTTGGGAAGACACTTACCTTATTTTTAAATAGATGTTAAGAACGTAAGAAGGTCCCTGCTGGATCTGACCAAAAATCCATCTAATTCCACATCTAGTCATTTGTGGCTCAGCAGATGCCATTCACAGGACATGAAGCCAGTAGCCCTCCACCATTTAGCTATCACAACTAATAGGCACTGACGAGCCTGTGCTCTATGAATTGGTCTGACCCCCTTTAAAGCCATCTGAACTAGTTGCCATCATTACCTCTTGGGACAGCAAATTCTCTTGAGTTAATTTTGCATAGTGCGAAATAGAACTTTGCTTAGAATTTATGTCTGCATACTTGTATTCAAGTATACTAGAGGGACGCAGGTTGCGCTGTGGGTTAAACCACAGAGCCTAGGGCTTGCCGATCAGAAGGTCGGCGGTTCGAATCTCCGTGATGGGGTGAGCTCCCGTTTCTCGGTCCCAGCTCCTGCCAACCTAGCAGTTTGAAAGCACGTCAAAGTGCAAGTAGATAAATAGGTACTGCTCCAGCGGGAAGGTAAATGGTGTTTCCATGTGCTGCTCTGGTTTGCCAGAAACGGCTTTGTCATGCTAGCCACATAACCTGGAAGCTGTACACCGGCTCCCTCGGCCAATAAAGCAAGATGAGCACCGCAAACCCAGAGTCGGGCACGACTGGACCTAATGGTCAGGGGTCCCTTTACCTTTACCTTTACTTGTATTCAAATCAAATAAGAATTATCAAAAGTTGTGCTTGTCAGGCTTGGCTATCACTTTCCACTTGTTCTAGGTCCTAATCAGGGTTGCAGCCAGTGCCGTATTTAGACGAAGAGAGGCCTTAGGCTACTCCACTTGTGAGGCCCCTCCCAATCCCCCATCCTCACGACTAGAAGAAAATGGAAGAGTGTTATAAACAAAATTGAGTGAAGCCAAGGAAGATGATGGGTATTTAAAATTCTACAATTCACAATTTCTCCTCTAAAGGAAAACTTCAAAATTTGTTTGTCTAAGTTTGTCACTTTCAATGTACAGAATGCTCACGTGCACCTCTCTTGAGACATCGTGGCCCTTAATTCATTTTTAATTCTTTTGAGTCTTGAAAAACTCCTCTCTCCAGAGCATTTAGTGACCATAAAGCTAAGTAATAGCCGCAAGATTGCGTCCACATTAGGAAAGACCACCTGAATTGTTCCCTTGTATATAATTTGATAAAGGTCTGAATGAGACAGAGAGTGCTCTGTTGTAAGCCTATGGCTTTATCTCACATACAGGTGAAAGTGCAAAGTTAAATAAGTTTCTAGTCCATATCTTCTGGGTATGCTTCCATCAACAGTTCAACACCTTGCTGAATTTCTTGCTTAGATGCTATCAGAATAGCAAGAATGGAAAACGATTGTGCAACATCACTGTACACAGTACTTCTTTTTAAATTGGCTTCAAGTGCATCTAATATAGGAATAAAGGATTTTATCCTAAACTTATCTCTTAAAGAAAGTGCATCTAAGGCCCTAGGCTTCAGCCTACTTAGCCTATACATAAATTTGGCTCTGGTGGTAGCCATGTTACAATATTCTGTTTCTGGATGCTCATAGCTTTTTTCCGTGAGGAACTCTGGCTTAGGTGCACTGTGGACTGCGAGATTGACTAGCAATTCCTCTACTGCAGGCATCCAGATGTTTTGGACTACAATTCCCATCTTCTCCGACCACTGGTCCTGTTAGCTATGGATCATGGAAGTTGTAGGCCAAAACATCTGGAGGGCCGCAGTTTGGGGGTGCCTGTTCTACTGCTTCATATAAGTACAGTTGGTTTTCTCTATTTTACAATTAGAGTTGTGTCTGAATTATCCCTAAAGCAAAGATAAATGTAGAAATTCCTACTCAAGCAAAGCATCTGAGAAATTTTGCATGAAGGTAACCCCCCCCCCCAAAAAAAAAACAACAACAGGTATAACATGCTTGAAGTAGGTCTTGAGATCTTTGGGGCCATTGCAGGATACATCCAATCCAAGAGGATTTTGAGTGAACCCCAAAATGGAGGCCATGAACGTTGCTTGAGGCAAAATGTTTCATATTTTGTTGGTGGGAGCTTACCAGTTGGAGCAGACAGCTCATTGCTTGCTTCCCAACCTCTTTTTTCATTGTTTAAAATACGTTGAAAGCCAGCTAGCATCCCAAGGAGCATTCTGTCCAAAATTACAAAGAGCATGCAGTAGTGGCAGGAAAATGAAGATAAAACCACCCACCTTAAAGCTAAAACCACCCCCAACTAAAAATGGTTAGAGTTCCCTCTCCCCAAATTAATCCAGTCATTTAATGTGTTTTTGCCTTCCGACACCCCCCTCCCCCAAAAAAGTCTGTGCTGCAAACTGTCCCAGATCAAATTAAAGGGTAGCTCTCCAGCTTGAACCCTCAGACTGTGGCACAATTTATTTGCTTCAGTTTATATTCTTTATGCTTTCTTCACAGGAGACCTTATTGGAGAACTGCATTTGGACTGCTGCTTAAGGTCTTTCTCTCTCCTCCTCCTCCTCCTCCTCCTCCTCCTCCTCCTCCTCCTCCTCCTCCTCCTCCTCCTCCTCCTCCTCACTTCCCCCTGTCATAAAGTTCAGCACTCTGATAACTCATTAGCCTCTTCTGATTTCTTCAGGGATATCTTCAGGGAATTCCAGTTCAGACTCCAAGTCTAATGCATTGGTGGGCCACTAGATCTCCTGAACAAATTACTCTGACAATTTCAGACTCTGATGAGATACTAACAGAGTTTGGGGCTGAACCAATACAACTTTTCTATATTGACCCTTTATAAACTTTAGAAGCAAAATGTAGAGGATCCTATCCTAAGAGAGGTGAACATCTTGGAACACTTTACACCTGTGTTTCATTTGCCTTACATGATCTATTCAAAGACACTAGATTTCAGCTGTTTAGGATAGGGCAGGCATCCCCAAACTTCGGCCCTCCAGATGTTTTGGACTACAATTCCCATCTTCCCCAACCACTGGTCCTGTTAGCTAGGGATCATGGGAGTTGTAGGCCAAAACATCTGGTGGGCCACAGTTTGGGGATGCCTGTAATAGAGCTTTATAGTTTATTCTTGTATACTAAATAAATTGTTTTATTTTAGATGGCATAATGGTGAAATATATATAATTAGATAATATTGTAAGGTAAAGGGACCCCTGACCATTAGGTCCAGTCGTGACCGACTCTGGGGTTGCGGCGCTCATCTCGCATTATTGGCCAAGGGAGCTGGCGTACAGCTTCCAGGTCATGTGGCCAGCATGACAAAGCCGCTTCTGGCAAACCAGAGCAGCACATGGAAACGCTGTTTACCTTCCCGCTGTAGACCTATTTATCTACTTGCACTTTGAGGTGCTTTTGAACTGCTAGGTGGGCAGGAGCTGGGACTGAGCAACGCAGGAGCTCACCCCATCGCAGGGATTCGAACCGCTGACCTTCTGATCGGCAAGCTCTAGGCTCTGTGGTTTAACCCACAGCGCCACCTGCGTCCCCTATTGTAATATACAATAATATTGTAAATATACCTAATTAATTAAACCATAAATAAAATGAAAGTGTTTTTACCTTTTTTCATAGATGGGGTTGCTAACTGTGAATATAAGAAGAGTATTACCTCTGCTGAAAATAGTTACATTCATGTCATTTATACATATTACAACATGCGTTTCATTGCATGTCTCCAAAAATGGTCCGCCACTCTTTCAATTTTGGATTGTTGAGAGATGCTGCTGTTATGTCTTGCATAAATTAGTGCTTATTGTTAGGCATGCAACTGGGTTAATGGCTCAGGCATTCTTCAAAATTATATGCCAGAATGGCAGGTAATTCCCCCATTCTGGATTTCAGGACTTGTATAAAAATGTTCACTTATTATAGGTTCCTTTGTTGTATCACATTAGTAGTTTTCAGCCTACAGACTAGGATCAATTGTAGTATCACGTTAAATACTTGATATGCCCATTGTGGGGGAGGGACTCAATGATTTAGATTTTTCTTTTGCATGTCTGTTATGTTCTATTGGAGTTTGAATATCAGCTGTTTACTTAATTTACTATGACCACCACAGTATCATACAGTTCATTAGAGTGTAGTTTGAGATATTAGTACAAGTTTTAAAATAAGATTAATATATTTATTAGATGAATTGCTTATATCACACATCAGAAAGCATCAAAAAGCACACAATTATTTAACAAGCACCCAGAAATATCTTACAATTCAGCACAATATATGAAAAGATCGTTACATTACATAAATCCACTGGATGTGTGCACATAAATTGAAACTGAATCCTGAAAAGGCAGAGGTGCTATGTGTTTTATGTCCTTGGTGCAGTCTGTGGTGGTCCCACCCGGCCACAGCCCCTGAAATAAAGTTGATGCCACAGTGCAGCACCCCAAGGACCTTTTGGGGGATCCTCCCCTTATTAGCTTGCCGGCCTTGTCCTATGCCCACCCACCACAAAATCTAGAACAACTGCATCCAATTCAGCAGATGTGTTTCTGATAGCAACAAGATGTTGCCCTACTGGAGAGGTAGGCCCCATCTGGTCTGAAGAGTTTCCTAAGTAGGGGTGGCAGATTGCCTGGCCTCAATGTGCCTCCACAATGAATTGTAAAGAGACATCCACCATCCACCAAGTAAGTATAGAGTAGAAGGAGTGATTGAATACATTACTCACTGCATCACAATGTACCATAGGATCTCCAGAAATGGCTTCCTCTGGATTGCCAGTGTTGTTTGCCATGCCTAGAATGTAACAAGCTAAGGAGGAGATGCTAGCACTCAAGCATTGTAGGCCACATTCTGAGTGAAGTAGTGGTTGATCATCACCCTCACCACTGCCTAATTGTCCTACCAGAAATGTAGCTGCTTGTTCCAGAACTTCTCCCACCATATGTGTACGGTACTGCCATCAGGATGGCAGATAACTCCAGGATGGCGGTGGTGGCTATAGTTGCCTCATTCTCTTGTTGCTGCTGCTCCAGTGGACTGTTGGCTATGAAAGAAGCTCTACCCCCACCAAGGTCCTCGGATGGGGTAGGCAAGTCAGCTGCCGCAGTTCTGGGCATATTTGCACTGCATGCTGTTACACCTTCCCCAACTGTATTAATGATAAACCCCTTTGAAGGGATTCTGCCTTGCTTTCCTCACCATGGGCCATTTTGAGACGGAGTGGATTCTCACCCTACGAGTCTTCCGTGCTCTGTCTGGGTGGGTGTATCTCATCCCACCTATGAAGGTGGCACCTGGTTCTGGGTAACAAGACAGCATCCTTGCTCATCAGCTCTCAGCTCTGATCCCACCTCCTCCTGTTCAGCCCCTCCTCCTGGCTGGTCAATGAGGCTTTGCACTCTGCATGAACGGTGGGGAGAAAGATAGCAGATCTGCTTCCTCTTCTCTGACATCTAGATACATAAAGAGAGGACCTCTCCACCACCTCTGTATGCCTGCCCGTCCATCCCCTCAGCTACTTCTTCCACTTGTGTCTGTAGCTGCCAAATCATGCCAGGTCCTCCTGTAGCTGGGGGAGGGGAGATGACAACAGTGGTGGCAGACTTTCCTGCCAATATACGGGTCCACAAAAACACCACACTCTAGTGGTTAATCAGATGCCATTTATGTTCTGAGTAAGTTGATTTAACCACTCACATATGGATTGTATAATCCATGAGCTAGTGGTTCATTTTCATTCTCCCAATTTCTTGTCCATTCTACCCCTGAGTCCTCACCTCCTCCTCTCCTCCACCTCTGTTCAGAGGAGGGTGAAGATATCCACATTAGAGTCACCGAGGAAGTGTTCCCAAGCCCTGCATGGCAAATGGATTGTGGGCCTCTTATCCTTCACCTTACTATGGTGGAGAACCCATATCTCACTAGGGCCAGGGCCCATTGTAGCACATCTACACCTCCTGCCTGATGCCCATCTAGTTAAGCAAAGGGTTTTGTCAGCCACCTACAAATAAAAGCTGTCATGGACAGCTTTGCCTGCTGAACAGCAACCTGAAGGGGGAAAAGGTGGAATGACTCCACCTGCAGCTGATCAGCCAGTAAGGACACAGAGGAGAAGGCACTGATGAGAACCAGCTGGTTCCAGCCTTCTTAAGCAGAACTTCCAGGCTCAGTCAGGTGCTGAAAATAATGCTGCTTGTTCCTGGCTGCTTCATGCTTGCTTTGACCCTTGATCCTTGGATTCCCTGACCCCTCTGATGATGTGGGTTGCTGTTTGCCTGACCCTAGGACTGGATCTGACTTTGGACGCTGACTCTGCCTTCAGGCAAGTACACCTCAAAGACTCTTCCGGTTGGCTGGTCTCCCACTCCACTGAGCTCTGCACGTTGGTGATCAGCAATGAGCGTATGGCAAAAGCTGGGTCTGGGGATTCTTCCTTTGGCAAGGAGGACTGGCCTATTGCTCTCTTGCTGTTTGAGTCCTCCTTGTGACTCATGAGTGCCTGCTTCCAAGGTTGCTTCAGGCACTTGGACCTCTTCCAGACCCCACCAGGCTCAGTCTGCTTGACTCCTGTGCTGATAACAGTCTGCCAACCCCTCATAAATTAGTTTATGTGGTTAAATTACTTCAAGTGCACTGATGTAGGGTTTTTTAATGTGTTTATTAGATTCCATACCTTGAAGGTGGTGCAGTTAAAAAGCAACAATAGCAATGTAAAGTAAACATGTGGGAAAGAGAAGCTTCATACTGAATTTGATTATTATGTTTCTACATTTTTTTAAAAAAAATCTATAAAAAGTACTAAAAGACAGCTTTGGATCCCAGAGGTAAATTTTACCTAGATTAATCCTGTTCCACATTGACTTTATCTCAACACAGGACATCTCAACACAACACTCATAGTGCAAACTTCCAACACTGATTTCTGATATGCAGTGTTTATTAGAAAACCAACCACCACCACTACGGTATGTATAAGGTAATGCAGTCCATTAGAACCTTTTCAGTATTTACTATTTAGATAGAGGAAGCAGGCTGGGAGCGGGGAGCTAATTCTAAACATTTCTTCCAAATGCAACATCCTGCCTTTAAATTTGTACTATATAATATTTGAAAATAGTGTAAAAATGAAAGTGTTAACTGTTTTCTCTTGGGTATGTTTATCTGTGGACTTTCTCAGAAGTAAGCCCATTTCAGTTCAATGGGGATTTTTACTAGGTAATAAGATAAATTGTAATGTTGTAAAGGGAATTAGTTAAAGCATGTTCTTGTTTTTTCCTCTGAAAATGAACTTGTAGGTGTTTAACTTTGTCCGGATCATGCCTCAAGTTATTGCTTACTCTTATCATTGTTCCCATATATAGGCCATACTTCCCATGTCTTTGACAATAACTGTAAGCTAGTGTAGTAGACCTTAGTGTAGACCTTTGGGTAGACCTTTGCAATGAAGTTTCCAGGAAAATAAAATCTTGGTGTGCATAAGAGCACCTTATTTGTTATTTTCAGATGCATGAACAGAATTTAGCATCTATTAATATAGGTTGCATGGCTTTTTGAAGGAGCATATTCCTGCCCCCAAATTCGTTTATATTCTACATTAAGAAAACACCCCAGAATGGAATTCTGCTGTTTTTAAATGATAAATGTACAGTGGTACTCTACTTACGAATTTAATGTGTTCCGAACACACATTAGTAAGTCGAAAAAATTTGTAAGTTGAATCCCATAGGAATGCATTGGGAGAAAAAATTCGTAAGTCGAAGCAACAATATCTAAAAATTCGTCAGTAGAAAAAATCCTATCTAAACCGCATCCAAGATGGCGGACGGAGCTCCATTCGTAAGTAGAAACATTCGTAAGTAGAGTTATTCGTAAGTAGAGGTACCACTGTAATAATCTTCAAAGCAGTCTAACCTAAAAAGAAGTGCCTTTTTAGAATATTATAAAAACCACAATCTATTTATTTACAAACTCACTTTCTTCTGAACAATTTTTAGTATAAACTATGCACTTGTTCTAGATAACAAAGAAATATTTATAACATTTAAAATGCCTTAAAATGCCAAATAAAATAGTAGATAAGCACCTTTCACATTTTTCAATATCTAATCATTTTTGTGACTGAGGCTACAATCATATACTTGCTTACCTGGGAAGAAGCTTCATTGAAATCATTGGGCCTTGCTTCTGAGTAGACATGCATAGGGTTGTGCTATAAGTTATTATAATAACTCCATTTAGCACTGGAATATAATGTAAGGCACATTCAAAGAAAAGCTATTTCTTTTTTTTTGGCTTGACTAGAAGTTAATACATAGATGAAATCCGCCATCTTTTTTCTTATGCGAAGGTTTTATCTGCAATTTAATGGGTAAACTTACTCTGAAGTGCAGTTGCTTGTTTAACTTTACTCCAATTCAAGCCTTTGATTTTTTTTTGGCAGGTTAGTTAATTCAAAAAAAAAAAAAATTGAAGTTAAGAACTTTCAAGAAAAGGCAGAGGAGAACCTAATTTAACCTAGAGTGTCTCTTTTATTCTTCTGTTATTCATTTGAAGTGCCCTATCAGCTTGAACTGACCAACTTCAGTCATTTTTACCCTTTTATTTTTTTTCTCTAATGTAAACTGAAATTCCCTGCTGTTCATGGTATTTTAGTGTTTAGCATCATTTAATGAGCAGGTATCATTAAACTTAAAAGGTCTCTTTCTATATATCTCTGATTAGTTATTGAAAGAACCAAAGAATTCCTTTAATTTATCTCTGCTTCCTTATTATATTTTGATGTCAGCTCATTTTACATTTCAGTATCTTTTTATAAAATAGAGCATTATAATTTTGGTGTAGAAGTAGGACAGAAGCTTTTCATTATTTTTTAAAAAAATACCTGGCATGCAGATAAAATGTGAAACCTGCTTTGTTTACAAAGAATTTGTTAACACAGCTCCTCAGTTCTTTTTTTTTTTGTTTACTAGTATGATAATTTTTAGCTAAAGAAAATATTTTTACCTACTGTACATTTTATGTACCCTTTAATAGTCTTTATCCTCCAGGCATCCCTCCCTAGCATTACTAAAAGGGCTCACATATGTAAAAACATGTTTGGCCCTATTGATTAATGATCAGCTGATTAATGAGACTAGTTTGGAAGATTATAATTAATGAAAGGTACCTAATACTATGAATACTGCAGGCTTGCAGAAATGTGAAATAACGACAGCAATGTATTCCAAGTCAGAAATCGGTCAATGGGAAGCATCCTGTCCCTGCCTTCATATTCCAGCCCGACAGATCCACTTCCCTGTGTTAGGTAGCATGTGCAAGGTTCCATGTCTAACCTGGCATAACCTGGAAAAGGCTGCTGATATGCCCCACTTAGGCAAATGTTCACCATCTGAGAAGCACGATCTCTCATGCTGCTTTTGAAGAGTGGTGCTTGGCAAGATAAAGGAGTGCAAATGAGTTGTGTTTCACGCTGGCTCGTCTTCTTTTCTCCAGGAAGTAGGGCATCACTCCTTGTGCAAATGTACAGTAACTGTAATCTCCCACTTTCCCCTTGGACTTGCCATGCCACTCATCTGACCTAATGAGAAGTGGATCTCTGGGTTCTACATCCTGAAGGCTCTGCCCCTGCCTCCTGTGGATAAAGAGGGTCTTCAGATAAAGAGCAACTCCAGGCGGAATAAGTTGGCCTTTGTTTTTCCTAAGTAAAATAGAATTAACTGCAGTGGCGGATACCACAAAGGCAGAATGGGCACTGGCCTGTGGGCCCCACGCCTTTTAGGAGCCCCACGACAATGGATTAAAATATTGATTTCACCTTGAAATTGATTTATTTAAGCGGTTGTTGGTAAAATCAAAAACTTATTAGGAGATCATTTGTGAGCCCCCCCCCCCGATTTCGACTGCCTTGGGGCACTAGATAACTGGCACTGTTGTTGTTATGGATATAGCCCACCTTTACCCCGAGGAACTCAGGAAGCAGCACATATGGTTCTTCCTCTCCCAATTTTATTCTCACAACAACCTTGTGAGGTAAGTTTAGCTGAGAGACAGTGCTGGCCTGAGATCACCCAGTGAGCTTAATGGCTGAGAGGAGATTTGAAGCCAGGCATTATAGGCCTGAGCCTAATAGACTTTAATTGCTACATTGCCTAATGTTCACCACATTAGAATACAAATAAGCTGTTGGCTTTGCTTTCATACTAATGGCCAGCCAAACAGATTATGAAATATGTTCATAATTCAGAGTTTCATATACTCACATGAGTTACACAGCAAATATCCATTAAACAGTTTGGTAAGGATTCTTATTTTACTTTTATGAATAAAACACCAAATAAGACATACAAATCCAAAATACTCCAATGTGGCCCTGAGCACACACAATTACATTTAAAGCATACTCCCATAAGAATAATGGGAACTGTAGTTCCCCACCACAGCTCTAATTTTCAGCACCCTTAAGAAACTACAATCCCCAGGATTCTTTGGGAGGGAGAGTGTGCTGTAAATGTATGGTGTCTCCACAACCTAGTACTGTATTCTTTCTAAGAATGTATTCTAAGAATGTACCCAGCCAATGGGTGGGGTACAAATAAATAAATAAATAAATAAATATTCCCTCCTTCCTACGGAGCTACACTTAATTCCTACCACCCTACCCATCCCCTCCAAAACAGAGATCCCTAGAAAATATTAGAAGTACAAATACAGTGCAATATATACGAGAGTTAGGGCCGGTAAAAAAGAAGCCACAGCTGCTGTTTCTCTGCGAGAAAAACAGATTAACTTGTTTAACTAAAGACCTATTCACACATGGTGGTGTGTGTGTGTTTTTTTCCTACAGAAAAATCCACCATGGTGCGACACACACAAATGTACATCCTCATTTCAGAAGCTCATGGCATGAATGTTTTTTATTTGGGAAGTATAGCGTGAGGAAGCTGCTAGTGTACTTCAGAAGTGATGATGTATCTTTTGTTCTTACAGAGACAGGAAAACAGTAATGTGTGAAACAGCCCTACATCTAGTACACTTAATCAAGCCCTGGAGTGAGGGCAGATTTTTCCTTTCTTTTCTACCCTGTTTCCCCTTTTTTAATACGTAGTCAGAAAGTAAGCCATGGCAGGGTTTTTAAGCATTTGAGAAATATAAGACATACCCCCAAAATAAGCCATACTTCCGCTCCGCGGAAACCAACCCCCACAGGCACCTCCACTCACAGAGTCACTCCATGCAGCTGGCACTGCAGGAGCGCGATCAGCTCTGAAGTGGCGCTCCAAGAGCTCCGCTTAACAGCTGATCGCGCTCCCGCCTTGCTGGCTGCATCCCCGCGCTCCGCCTTCTCGTCCATCGCCGCCCTGCCGCTTCTGTGCTTGTCGCCACCGCTGGGCTCATTGCTTCTTCCTTGCCTGGCCTGGCCAAGGAGCTTGGAGCGCCTTGCAGCGGCAGGCGGAGCGCCTGGCCCGGCCTAGGATGCCTGCTGCCCCGCCACCCGGAACCAGTGGCTGCTGCAGCGCCGAGCACTCAAGAGAACCGAGCAGCGCCCTGAGCCAGCGCCCTGAGCTGTAAAAACTGTACCGGTAATAAAAAAAATAAGACATCCCACCGAAAGTAAGCCACCCTGTGTTTTTTTGAGGAAAAAAAGTTATAAGACGGTGTCTTAAAAAGGGGGAAAGACGGTAGCACCTCCCTTTAAGGCTTTAGAGGAAAAGAGGCTACCAGTGAGGTGTTAATGGCTCTGGAAGAGGTGTAAATGGCTGCTAAAGGGTTCTTAATGGTTGCTGCTCAAAAGTATAGACACTGCAGAGAGATGCAAGCCAAGCCAAACTTAGGTTCCTTAGTCAGACAGAGTGGTCCACAATATAGAGATTTTTCTTGAGGGAAAAGTACATTGCAAACTGGAGATATACATCAGATGAGGTGTAAAACCTCTCTTCTAGTAAGATGAACTGCTATCCAGTTGCATTTTGAAAACCTTGCAGTGGAGCAAGTATGCTGCATTCTACTGTGGTATCGAGACCTGAACTTTGCTTAATACTTTCTCTTTTTTTGCAAAATTGCCATTGCCTGAATTCTTAGTGAATGAAACCGTGCTTTTCCACAAATCGCTGCAATTCTTTGAAACAACCAACATTTTGGTGTCATTTGGTCAAACTACGCACAGTTGGTCCAACTAGGCACAGTGTTTGATTTATGCACAGTGGTACTGCAAACAAACAAAAGGTGGTCAGATTCATGGTTTCAAGGGTGTGATACTTTGGTTCAACCCAGCCAAGATTAAACATTCACTGATCAGTGGGAGAGTTTTTGGCTTTGAGATCTGGGTGTATACTCCACTGCCAGTTGGGAACAGCTTCTACATCTTCATCTTTGCCTTACAACTTTAATACCAGTATACCTATTGCTGGTTAACCTGCTTAAAAAACACATTTGCTCCATTTTACTGGCTCTGGCAGTCTCCTGCCCCCCATTTTCCACTTCCAGTTAGAGTGTCTGTCCCTCTTTGTGCACCTCGGTACATTCTATGGCTACAGGGTAGGTAAGGAACTTTCCCCCAGTCTGCTCTTTTCACCAAGAGGAAACATAAAAATTCTTCCAGATGCCCCTACAGGGTCAGAAGGTCATATGCCAAATGAGCTCTGCAAATCCACACTTTGTGTCCCCTCACAGTTTAGGTGGCAGGGGGAAAGCTTTTAGAGGTGTTCTTAGCATTGGATGGGTATAGTATTGCAATGTTGGCTGGTGCCAAATGCGATTGGTCAGGCAGGAGGCAGGGAGACCAACAATTGATGGAGCCAGATAAGGATCTCTTTGGAACACTAGTGGAGGAGTTGGTGCAGCAAAGAGGCACTTCTCCCCACTACCTTCTGCTGTGACCAGCTTGAATAGCGGGGCTGTAGATGCAGTTGTTCCATAAAACCCTGTCGCTGCCAGCCAGCAGTTTGGATTACAGTGGTACCTCGGTTTATGAACACAATTGGTTCCGGAAGTCTGTTCATAAACTGAAGCGTTCATAAACTGAAGCGAACTTTCCCATTGAAAGTAATGGAAAGTGGATTAATCCATTCCAGACGGTCCGCAGAGTAACCGTTCATAAATTGAAGCGAACTTTTCCATTGAAAGTAATGGAAAGTGGATTAATCCGTTCCAGACGGGTCCGCGAAGTACTTAAACTGAAGCGTTCATAAACTGAAACATGGGTGTAATTGGTTTCGGAAGACTGTTCATAAACTGAAGCGTTCATAAACTGAAGCGAACTTTCCCATTAAAAGTAATGGAAAGTGAATTAATCCGTTCCAGATGGGTCCGCGGCGTTCATAAACTGAAAATTCATAAACCGAGGTGTTAATAAACCGAGGTTCCACTGTATAGCCTTCGTCTGAATCCAGCCCTACATATCCATAGTGGATATTTGCAGATTATCTGATGTGCATTACAGACTTGAAACGGATCTGGTTATGATGACTGAGTATGTTACTCACCACCAGTGATTAGAGCTAGGTGATAACTGGTTTTCAATATCGCGATATAGCATCAGCTAAACATCGCAATATATCACAATATCTGAAATAAGGAAGGAACTATGCAGAGGCGGACAGGACAATGTCCGGGCAACTGCTACTATTTAAGGGTCCCAAACTGATAAATGATAATGTTATCAATCACCTCATGGCCACTTTCAGCAGCAGGCAAGCCAAAATGGCTATCAAATCGTGGTATTCAGGACAATCCAAACTAAGGTGATGAATTATAGTAAATACAAATAATCTGGAACGGTCAGACTGCCAGCAGGCCTGCTAGGTGGCAGAAGCGGCAGGAATCAACAACCGGGGCGGGGGGAGGGAAGCAGCGGTAGCCTGGCAGCAGGGGCACAATAATCGGCAACCTGCGAAGCCTTGCCAAAGCAGTGGATGGTGGTAGCAGAGGTGGCGGAAGCCTGCAAGGCCTTGTCATGGGGTTTGCATTAGTGGTGGCCTGCAAGGCCTCACTGAGGCAGGCTGTCACAGCTTCTGCCACCACCTCCCACTACCACCAGGAGGACTTGCAGGCTGCTGTCACTTCTTGCCACCACAGTGAGGCCTCACAAGCCCTACTGTTTGTGTCGCCACGAGGCCTTGCAGGCTGCCACTGCTATTGCTGCCATCTCTTGTTGCTGCTGCAAGGTCTTACAGGATGCCGCTACAGCTGTTACCTCCTGTCACCGCCATGAGCCCCCACAGGCCTCTGCTGCGAGGACTTGCAAGCCGCCACCGCTTCTGCCACTTTCCATCACTGCTGTGAGGCCTCACAGTCCTCTGCCATCAGTTTCTGTCACTGCTGTGAGGCCTTGTAAGCCACTGCCGTTACTGCTGCCACTTTCTGTCACTGCCACAGGGCCTCACAGGCTGCCGTCGTTACTGCCGCCACCTCAAGACCTCACAGGCCACTGCTACTGCTGCTGCCTCCCATCGCTGCTGTGAGTACTCACAGGTTTAGCTGCCGATAAGATTGCAAGGTTAACTGATGATAGTATATTACAACATTTAGCTGGTGAGTTATCATGATGTTGAAAACCAGATATATCCTAGCCCAGGGGTAGCCAACCTAAGGCCCATGGGCTGGATGCGGCCCAATCGCCTTCTCAACCCGGCCCGCGGACGGTCCGGGAATCAGCGTGTTTTTACTTGAATGTGTCCTTTTATTTAAAATGCATCTCTGGGTTATTTGTGGGGCATAGGAATTCGTTCATTTTATTTTTTTTCAAAATATAGTCTGGCCCACCACATGGTCTGAGGGATGTGGACCGGCCCACGGCTGAAAAAGGTTGCTGACCTCTGTCCTAGCCCTTATACACATTGTGATTCACAATGCCAGCTCAAATATTATGAAACAATTATCACGATGTGAACTTCAAACCAGTTTTGGACGATATATCAATACATTGCATAGCCCTACGGTCCCAAGAGTTACACACACTTAAAATTTTGTTGATACTGCTACAGGAGGTAGTTGTGATTATTGTGGTGCTCTTTTTTGGCAGCTCATCTGATTGTACCTTGTTTTTATATTACTATATTTAATTGATATCAAAAGTGCATTGGTTGTTTTTATTGTAAGCTACCTAGAGACTTTGTTACAAAGTGATGAATAAACTGAATTAATAAGAATAATGCAATAGACATATCCCTTTCCCCAATTGAATCTTTGGTCTAAAGAGGAAGGGGTGGCTAGCACAATGAAGGCGGCACCACCTTGCTCCTCTGAGATGAGGGATAAAAACGTAACCATTTGTACTGTTTGCTCTTTACCTTTTTGTTTTGCTTTTGGTACAATACTTTACATTTTGTTTGGAGAAATTAAGTGCTGCTTTGGTAACATATATTCAGGTTAGCTGGATGATCTTAGTAGAAATTGGTTTGCTGCTTTGGGGTACATGGCCTGAATTAATTTTAGTGGGAGTTTTGAATTAGTTCTGGTTTTGATTTTTAAATGAAGTTTGCTGTATTGAGGTGTGTGTTGATTTTTAAATAGATTTTTCATTTTTAAAACAGCCAGTGTGGTTCAGTAGGGTTTCTTGGATGGCCTTGGGCAAGCTGCTATCTTTCAGCCTCAGTTCCATATCTGTGAAACAGGAACATTGAATGTCTACTTCATAGAGCTGTTGTGAGGGTGAATGAGACACTCTCTCCAAAGCAATATGTATGCTGCTTTAGGGTGTTGAGGTTCTGTAGCTTGAGGAGGGAAATTACACGCTGTTGCGTAATTTCAAACATCTTTGTGTGTTTATATGTATGTATATATATGTGTGTGGGTGTGTGCGTGTTGCATGACTGTGGATTATATGAATTCATGGTGGCGGGTGTAAATGGCATGGAACATTTTAGCCTTAGTTTGACTTGAAATAAGCAGTTTGGGTAATATGGTAATCCCTTGAATAAATTCCTTGTTTCTCATATGAATGCTTTTGTCGGGTTTGTGAGTTTAGTCTTTCTGTCTTAGTAGGGTGTTTCTGCCTGACAACATTTTATAATTGATGATGAAGGGGAGAGATTTCAGTCTCCCAAAATCAAGGTTATGTAATACACATATTTGTGTTATTCACTTAAAAAACAAAGGTTGCTCTGTTGTTCCAAAAGAAAAGAGAAGGAAGAAAACCTTCTCAAATCCACAATTGGATGGTACCTTTATTGGGGCCAACCAGAATGTCACAAAAGGGCAACAGGCACTTGGGTTCTCCAGAATTCGTAGTCAGGCAAGATGCTATGCAAAGCGGGAGGTGAAGAGGACAAGGGAAAAAACAAAAGGAATAGCAGTAAAAAAAAAGTACTACATCAGGGCCACACTTTGGTCACATTTTGGTTATTGACAAACAAGCTACAGTATCTTCGCCATTTTTGTGTGACTCCAGCAAATCAGTGCAAAATCTTACTGACTCCAGCAAATCAGTGTAAAATCTACAGCCAGAGATTGATGATTTTGATCACATGAGAATAGACTTTGTGGGTTGCATCTCCTTCAGTCATTAAGGAACACTGCCTGTTTGGTTTCAGTTGACTTGCAATGCCGAGAGACCCATTCAAAAAACCAATTCCTGGCTTTGCTAAATTGAAGACACTGATGTTTCTTTTAATTTCTGCTTTCTGCCTACCCAATAAATTATGTGCTTCTTTATACACTTTGGGACAGAACTAGGTTGCAAAGCCAGACTTTGAAGTTCTTAGAGATATGGAGCCGTCACTGCTTCTTCATCGCAGGAACCTAGTTGTGTAACCAGATATCTATAGCACCTGGGAGGGATTTATTCAGACTGCAATCTCCATCTTGAAACTGAGTCTACAAGCTGACCTCATGGCTTATAGCCTAAATTGTGTACTTATTTGATTTTATGTTGTTCCTTGTCCCCCTCATCCCCTGCTTTTTATAACATCTTGTGTGATGAAGAGTTCTGGAGAAAGCTTGCCACAGTTCTGTGACGTTAATGTTGGTCCCGGGCAAGATACTCCCCTATTTAAATATATAATGTAAAAGAATCAGCATATTTGAACTAAGGAATTTCAGGAATAAAATTCTCTTCTCCCATACCACTAAATGTGCCAAATCATGGAGGGCAGCAGGTAGTGCTTGCTCATTCCCCGCTCCAAGAGTTAAGTAGAATGTGAGAAAGAGCTCTGAATACGTATAACTGTAGCAGTTGAGAGCCCTGGTTGCATGTATAGGCCCTTTGTACCTTGGTTGCATATATAAGGCCTGTGCCCGTACATATGGACTTTCACATATTTCACACAACATGCAGTTTGGGGCAGGACCATGTACAGAATGGTACATCCAGCAACTCTACACATTAGTTGAAGACATGGAGTAAAGTGAGAATAGAGCTTAGTAGTGTTTGGTTGTAGGGCTGATTTGTGTTAGTTGCTCATGCTTTTTGTGTGTGTTTTAGTTTATTTGCTAACAGTTTTATGCAGAGTACAGTTTCCATTAAATGACTAATTTGACATCTTGAGAGGTTGCAATATTTGAATGAGTTGTCAAAATAGTACAGTCATACCTTGGAAGCTGAATGCTTTGGCTCCTGAACGATCAAAACCCGGAAGTGACTCTTCCAGTTGTGTGGCGAACCCCGATGCCTCCCCAGAATGAATAATGACACAGGACACATTGCATAAGATTAATGGACATAAAAACTTAGTTGGTCTTTAAGGTGCTACTGAAGGAATTTTTTTATTTTACTTCGACCCTGACCAACACGGCTACCTACCTGTAACCAGTACTACAACAGTAAAACAGAAGGACTATCCCTGCAGCAGCAGCAAAAGAATAAATAAAAAATAACTGGAGAACAGGAGTCACTGAGAGGTTCTAGCTGAGCTCTTCCAATGTATGACAAAATGATCCAATATTGGCATCAGTTTTTGAGGTTTGGACAATTGAACCTGGCTGACTCAGTTTTTCTCCATTTTGCAAACAGCCTTTTTATGTGAGCGTATGTTTGACTTCTGTCTGCAGCAGCCATACCAGGGCTGGTTGCATCTTTTCCCATTAATCAGGCCCTGTCAAGAAGTTTTGCGGTTCTAACTAACTGTTACTCTCTGTATGAAATGTTTATCCTGTTATTGGGCAATAGTTCTTGTGCTTTGCTTTTCCTCTGCACCATAAGTCCTTTCTTTTTCCAGCCTCTTTGAGGACAAGTAGCCCGTTTGTTAGCTGATGTTGCCAGAAGTGTACATGCCCATTACCATTTGTGTAAAAAGGTGGAACTTCACATATAGCCAAACTTAATTCTCTCTTTACCTGTTAAGTCAGTTCCTGATGTCTAAGTGAACCATATTGTTGGCCACGTCTCAATAGGTGACGAAAACATCTGGTTGTTTTTTTAAAAAAACCTTTGAAATTACTTGATGCAAAGGAATTGTTAGGACAGTGTAAGTTTTGGTGATCCCGCCTGATATCTCCACCCAGGCATTTGCTTAAACAAACAAGCTTTTTTGGCCAGAGTATATTTTCTTCCATTTCCATTTTACATATCATGTGATCTCCAGATTCAATTGCAGCTTTTCTTTTTCATTTCGGCACAGTTACTTGGTTTTATTTTCCGCCATCTGACTACCAGTGCCTGAATAATTTGGTTGTGCTACCCAGTAATTAGATGTTGGGGTTTCTTTTTATAAGAGAATTTGAGCCCTACAAACAGTCAAGGTGGCAGCAATGACAGAATACTTACCAATGCCTACGGTGTAACTGGCAATGTGACCAAGGCAAAGAGGTGTTTTTTTGGGGGGGGGGATGAGCTTCTTCCCCATGTTTCTATGGCAAGGACAGAATCATGCCATAAGCGAAAAAGCTGAGTGCAGATAATTTTTTCACTCATGCTGTGTGAGCGAATGAATAAACCATAGTTTATCCATCCCTAGAATAAACCATTAATAGTACCCGCACCTTTTGTTCCTCTGATTCTTTTTGCTCCGGGCTGACAAGTTAACGTACAAACATCGGAGTCAGGGAATAACTCCTCAGGTTGGTAGCTATTGGGCATCAGTCTAGGTTGGGTGTCTGTGCATTGTGTGCTGCTTCATTTCAAGAATCTATATTAGAAATGTAATTGAATTGTGGCTATAAGGATTATAAACTGAAGTCTTTCTGATATCCATTTTGTACATGATTTCCTTTCTCCCTTCCAAAGTAAACCATTATAGGATGTTACAGGTGGGTAGCCGTGTTGGTCTGAGTCGAAACAAAATAAAAAAATTCCTTCAGTAGCACCTTAAAGACCAACTAAGTTTTTTATTTTGGTATAAGCTTTCGTGTGCATGCACACTTCGTCAGATACGTTGAAACAGAATCCACCAGACCCTTATGTATATTCAGAGGTGTGTGAATTATAGGATTATAATTCTGATATTTGTGATTATAGGATGTGTTCATCTTCCCTATATGACTGTTGTAAATAGACACAATATGTATAACTAGCTTTATGAAAAAGAGTGTTTCCTGGATATTACTTTTGAAATGTATCCATAATAATGTACAGAGTTTGCACCTCGATTTCAATAAAGATTTTGAGTGAATTCATTGATCATGTGGCATGTTGCGCAAATACAGTATCAGTCCTTTTTCAGTGCTCTAAGTCAGTGGTCCTCAACCCCCGGGCCATGGACCGGTACCGGTCCGTGGATCAATTGGTACCGGGCCGCCCAAGGAACATTGAAATACAATTAAATTAAAATTATTAAATCAAAACAATCTAAATAAAATATAAACAATCAACGTCCCCGCGGTAAACTTATCAAACGTTGACTGGCCCGCGGCAATAAAAAGGTTGGGGAGCACTGCTCTAAGTGATGAGGATTTTTTTTTCATGTTTACACCCAGTCAGAAATCTAAGGAACCATGATAAAGATTCTTACTGCTTGAAATGACATTACAAGAGTCTGGTTTCTTTTATGTTACATGTATGCAATGATAAGTTATTGCTTGTTTAATGATCAAGTGCATTTACCCTCTGCTTCCAATGAGGGATGTATGTTTGGGTGAATGAGTCTGGTGGCTGGGCAAGATTCTGTGTGCATAAGATAAATGTTTTGGATACTCCATAGGACCACATCAACATATATCTGCATGCAGGAGCATATAAATCTAAATTAATAGTTCATTGTTTGTCTTTCACAATCTGTTATGAGTGTTAAAGATAATATAATCCTTCTTGCATCCGTTATTCCATTATTGGTCATCAAATTGCTTGCAGTTACAAAAAGAAGATAAACTTACTAAGCTTATTCAAAGTCTTTGTAAACAGGTGCCACTCCAGTGAATTAAATTAAAGACACCTGCTTATGTTTGGCCAGAATTTCTAGTTTTTAGAACAATAGTAATAACTGTGTCAACTATTCTGTTGCCAAATCCTGTCAAAACATTTCTGTTTCTGCATATCATCACGATCGTGCAAAATTTATATTACCCCCCCCCCCCCCGGAACTGTTCCTTTACTTTAAAATGCAGAACCTGCAGAGGGAGCTCAAATCATTTGTTTTGGGGGGCCTTGAACTGTAGGGGTTTTAGGCATTTATTGGGAGATAAATGCAATTGTTTACCCAGGCAGCACAAACCTGGGCTATTTACCTTGATATCTGATTTTACAACAAGATTGCACATGCTTGTATAACACAGCCTTAGGGAATGTTTCATTTGCCAGCAGATGGAAGAACATTTGTTTGAATTTGGTTTTCTTGCGCACTTTTACATAACTGGTGTGGTTATGTGTTTTTACGTGGATTTTTTCCAATATTGGGTGGGTGGGTGAGGGACCCAAGGCACAATCCAATCAAAGGTAAATGTTATTGAATACCATTGGTTTAACAGTACTGTAGAGGATATCTGTTTAAAAGTTACCCTTGGAAATTAATGAAATTTAACATTGCTTAAATATGGAAAGATAATAGCCTGAGTTTCTCTCTCTCCCTCTCTCTCTCTCCCTCTCTCTCTCCTCTGTAACTCAGGCTGACTTAGGGTCCAGTTTGAGGACAAACTACGTGTATCTTGTTGCAGTTCTTTTTTAAAAATGTGCACAGTAGCCTCAACCTTTCCCTTCAAAACAGTAGGAAGTAGGTGTTGGATTATTTCCTAGTTGATGCCTGCATTTGTTATGACGGAACGGATGGGGATTAAATCTGTGTCACTATTAAAATCTTGTGTGCTGTACTCAGGAATAAAAATTTGGACCTACTAAAAGAAGCTAGGCTGTTGATCTACATTATCATTAAACACATGTTTGCTCTGGCCCAATTTCAGAGTGTTGTTGTTTGCAGACCATAAGGTCCTCCATGGGGCATACCAGAGGAGGCGGTCCCATAGGTACGAGGGTCCTAGGCTGTATAGGGTTTCGAAGGTTAAAAGGTAAAGGGACACCTGACCATTAGGTCCAGTCGCAGACGACTCTGGGGTTGCAGCGCTCATCTCGCTTTACTGCCCGAGGGAGCCAGCGTACAGCTTCTGGGTCATGTGGCCAGCATGACTAAGCCGCTTCTGGTGAACCAGAGCAGTGCACGGAAACACTGTTTACCTTCCTGCCAGAGTGGTACCTATTTATCTGCTTGCACTTTGACGTGCTTTTGAACTGCTAGGTTGGCAGGAGCAGGGACCGAGCAACGGGAGCTCACCCCGTTGCAAGGATCCGAACCACCGACCTTCTGATTGGCAAGCCCTAGGCTCTGTGGTTTAACCCACAGCGCCACCCACGTCCTTTGAAGGTTAAAACCAGCACCTTAAACCTTATCCTGTAATCCACCGGGAGTCAGTGCAGCTGGTATAGCACTGGGTGAATGTGATCCCACAGCGAGGACCCCATAAGGAGTCTCACCACAGCATTCTGCACGCGCTGGAGTTTCTGGGTCAGTTTCACAGGCAGCCCCACGTAGAGTGAGTTACAATAGTCAAGCCTGGAGGTGACCATCGCATGGATCACAGTGGCGAGGTCAGGGCGAGAGAGGTAACTTTTTTTTTGGAGACCATTTTGGCTGTATTTGTTTGTTCGTCCTTGTGTGTGGAAAGACAGTGTTTTAACCAGCCAATATATGCCACCTGCATATATTCTACAATCCTGGAAATTGGAGAAACCAAAGGAAATAAATTATCTACCCATTTATTTTCAGAATGAGCATGAAAAAAGTTTTATGTCAAAGAGAAAAGTCTGAGCTACAAATGTTACTATAGAAATCAAAGTACTGGTACTTTAGCGTACTGTTGCCTGAACAACTGTTGTATAATATTGTGAAATAGTTTTTCTAATACTCTATTTCAATGTGCACATTTTAAAAATATGTTTGTTTCCTTCTATTAACTGTGCTTCTGTATTGAAAAAGATCAAATGGAGAAACTCACTCTATTCAGTAGGGCTAGGGAATTCTAGAGTAAAACTCACTTGAGACTTGACTCATTTTAGCCCTTACAGAAAGTCTTGAAAAAATCCTAATTTGCTTCTGAATTTGAAACATGAACATTTTTAACATCACACCTGATCTGGCATTACAAACTTTTAGGAAATGAGTAAAGCTTCCATCAAGCTTCCCTTTCCTCATCATGGCTGACTCTAGAACCAATGTACATGGGAGAACTAAGGAGAGGGCGGCTAATTAGTGCAGCTGTTGTTGGTCAGAGCTCCAGCTTGCAGCAGGTTCTGAAGCTGGAAGCTTAGAAATGTCAGGTAGTTGTTTATCCTGTGAAATGCCACCAAGCTGTAGCCAAAGGAGAGAACTTCAAGAGGACAGGAAGAACAGCAATGCCATGCTCATCTTGTAAATCATCATGACTTCTCAGATAAATAATTTAAATATCCTGAAATTCTTAAATGTTGGATTGGATTCAAAGAATCATGAGTACAGTGAAAATAGTGACTAGCATTGTGTGTCGTGCACAAAGTGACTCTCCCCCAGGAGCAGAACAAAAAAACCCTAGAAATTGAGTATGGGTACAGATAGGCCATAAGTTACCGATACAGCAGGTATGTGGGGGTAGCTAGGCAAAGGATAAGGATTGGCTGCTGGAGAGCTTGGCTCTTGTCCGATGAACATGATACCAACTCACCTTCTGGAGCCACCACCTGCAAATTGCTGGCATAGCGGTCCCCAATGTGGTGCAGGCCAAGAATCTGGGTTCCACTTGACAACCTGGGTTGAGCTGTGAAAGGTCAGGCCCCCAGAGCCAGCTAGGAGACCTACCACACCACTCCTAAAACCCCATAAGGTTTTATGGGGTTGCTATATGAGCATTTATCCTACTGAAATTGTGACAAAAGTAGAAAATGAATGCATAACAGTGTAGCCAACTCTTGCTGAGGGAAAGTTGAATATATCACACATTGGGTCACGGAAATATGAGCAAAATTCCTTTCCAACCCTGTCAACCAGTGAGCAACCTGGTTCCCGGCAGCAGGCCTAACTTTGAGGGAAGGAGGCTGGAGAAGCCACAGGTGAAACAGACCAGGTTCCAGAGTCAAGCTTCCCTTTTAAGACCAAGATAAGCCCTGCCTTCCACAGGAATACCCCAATAGCTTAGGTGCTCCTGGGGAATCCCCTAAGACCCAAAAAGTTCCATACATTGCCTTTTCCTTGTGGGGCTTGTCATACAGCTCATATAAGGTTACTCAAGGCAGACCTCATGCCAAACCCTTGTCTTCGATTATTCTGAACTCCAGCTGTGGTCTGAGCACCAAAGTTGCTTACCTGTTTAAATTCTTCATCTGCTCACCATTTCCTTTTCCATGGTTCAAAAGCCTCTGGAGATGGAGCTGCTGCCATGGTGATGCTCCATGCTATTTTTCTAGGAAAAGGGGTGCTGGAGTTTACCACTAACTTCTCCCTTCTTCTCTCAGAATTGCAATGGAGCTGAGCTCTGGTGAGCTCTGGCTGAAAAAAAAAAAAGCCCTGGTGATGCTTTGTCCATTTAGACATCAAGCCAGACAATACCACACATTATGGTTTATAAACCCA